>NC_052502.1:52750550-52808143 GCF_016617805.1 Bactrocera tryoni | reverse complement strand
ATGTGTATATTTTATAGGAACTCCGACGTTTACTTCTGGGTGTTATTCTAACCTTTTATGATCCCATCAACCGAATCAAATGAAATCACTGTTCCGAAGAGAATTCAAAATATAGGGGCTAGATGCCTACTATACTTATAAATTAGAGTCTAAGACAGTAAATGACTTGAACGAAAGATTTTTTCCATTACAATTATTTGAAAAAAAATTTCTCTGAAATTTTTTATTTTTTGTAAAAATTTCTGCCAAAAATCCAATTTTTAGTTTTTTTTTTTTCTTCGTCCAAGTTCTAAGTTAAGGTTTTAACTAAAACACGCATTTTTTCACTTTAGATGTTCTGGTAAGAAGTTATTCTACGAACGCATCTTTTTTACCAGAACTTTCAGAATTTCTTTATTAATAGTGTATGTTTGTGACAATAAAATACTTCATTTTTTACACGAGAAAAAAAATTTGGAAAAAAGGTTGTTTTTTACCCGAGGAAACCCATGCAATTTCTTAAGTGAAATATAAGTTAGACTGACCTATTTTCTATTAAAGATTATCCCAAAGGTTAATGGACTTGCAATTTCCAATACAGTTTTTAAAAACCCAAAGCAGATCTTTTTGATGTCAACCGAAGAGGTTATCACGAATTGTTTAGTTTCTCATAACTGTATGAAATAAGAGAGAATAAAGAGATGATTTTTATTTAAACTTACCATAAGCAACCAAAATATAGTCGACCTAAACCGGCTACCAAGGGAACGCAACACAATACTTCCATAGAAATAACTTAAACGGAAATGCAAATTTAACTGCATGCCGCCAAGCAGCCACTATGCGATATTTCGAAAATAGAATTTTCCTAAAATATGCAGGAAATTTCATTAAAATTGCACCAACACGGTCGCACACACTTATCCCCTAAAATATCGTCTAAAACGCTTTGTATCACAAAGCTTACACAATGTTGATAGAGTTTTGTAGAGCTAAGAGGGTAGAGAGAAAAAAATTGTCAAGCAGATAGTGTAAAATAAAGTAGCCAATTTGCCACAACCGCGAAATGCAACAAACGCATGGGTAGGTACAGCCCGAGGACGGGGTACATATTGGCCGGTGTTGCCAAGAGAAAATCATGCAGACGTTGTAATAGTCGGTGCGGGTGGTAAGGCAATCACTTTGTCTTTGCCAATGGCAATTTATGTATGCACAGCATTTTGAGGGTCAACCGCTAAAATTGGAAAATCTGCGCTGCAACAAAAGGCAAATGTGCCACAGGGACTACCGATCGAGCGACTAGAATGTTTCTCCGGTGCACACTTCCTCCGCCGCGGCAACGCGTTGATTACCGTTGCTTGTTGGCACTGTCGCTACTGTTGTTGTTTGATGCATAAAATGTGACTTAGTTGCACAACTGATTACCATTAATCTAAAACGCTCTCGACTCCACTTTGTGCGGGTCGCTACGCTTAAGCGTGTAAACCAGAAGCAGCCGTAACTCATTGCCAACGGAAGCCACGAAACGGAGCCGGCAACGGCCAAAGCAACGAAGTACTGAGCAACAACAGCCACGTGCAGTCTAGGAAGCAGAAACGTTTCAACGTGGTTAAGCGGCGGCTGGTGTGTACCGGATAAAGTTTGTGTCGATAGCGTTTATTTACCGCCGTCACTCCATTCAACGCAGCCACTAAATAATAGAATAAAAAAGGCTAAGGAAATTTGCAGCAACACTTACACAATTTATATTCACAGCCAATTTGTTATTGTTGTGGTGGTGTTGTGCTATCGCTTGCTTCGCCGTTAGTTTTTGCAAATTGAAACAATTCGTGGCAAATTGTTGTAGTGACACATGCAAAAATTTTATGTCACCGACCGCAGGACGAAGTACGAAATGAAAGGAAGGGCAGGAAGGAAGTAATAAAATGTTCAGAAGACGCAGACAAAGGATTCGTCAGATGAGTGAGCAACTTGAAGTAAAGATTATTTAATATATGCTAAATGGTAAATAAAGCTGCAATATGGTAGTTTCGTTATAATCTCTCGATAAGATTTTTGATTAAGGAAAGCATATGAACATTTCACTCAAATCGAGGTACTTCGCCGCTGATAATATAGGTAAGTCAGCTTTTATATGAGAAACGTATTTGGCGTCCAGATCCCTTTCTGCATTACCTCTTTATACAAATATGTAAATCCAACTTTTTTTAGTATTTAGTTTCAATTTAATTCTGTGGACGTTCTCATTTTTAAAAAGAGAGAAGTGGTAACTCACCTGATTTATAGAAAACAACAACACTCAACTAACTTCAGCAAAGGTGTCTAATACCTCTAAGCACAAAACTATTCTATAGCTTGGGATTAAACTTTATTTATATTTCACCCTCTACAAGATTTTTATGAAGACATATGACGATCTCTTCTTTTTAGTATAATTAGTAAATTTGAGCCTGGGATGACGAAAAAAGTTGAAATCCGGTAGACAGACGTCTATCCGAGGAAGCTGTAACTCGAGGAAAAATTTAGTTATTTTGCTGAAAGTTAGTAATCACGTTCCTTAGAAAAACTGGGTAGGGGTAATCGGACCACTGTCACGCCCACAAAACGCCATTAACCTAAAACTTTTGAAGCAACTACTACCGACTGTGTGAAATGGATTAAATCGAAATATAATCCCAATCTGTCCCCATATAACGGTACTGTTCAGAACTATTTAGTACGTGGCATTCTTCTCATATTCCTATAATACAGTGTGAAAATGGGCGAAATCTAACTACATCCACGTTTACCTTCCATATAACACAAAGTTAAATTCCATGTGATTATTTCACTTTCCAGTACACAAATCAAGCATTAGTGATTAGAACGGGATACAATTTTGCACTAATAAATCCTATCCTATAAGTATGCCAGCTTACTATCAAAAGTTGTCCAAATTCTACCAAAACAGTTCAAGCTTCTGGGTACTGAATATGCGAACCCCTGTATCTATAGTTGACTTTTGACCGAAAATATCGGTCAATTTGTGAGATATGTAATTTAAATTCTTACAGAATCCGTTTCTGAAAATAGTAATTCTGCTTATCAAAAATGGGTTGAATCGGGTCAATACTTCCCAGAGTTTGCCTACACCTAATATAAAAATTTTCGAACTTTCATGTGACTTTATCCCAGATAATATATATTGACTAATATTTCAGTTACCGAAATGAAAATTACAGAATACATTCTACTCATAACAGTACATTGTTGTGAATAAAAGAGATAAATTTGGCCGAAAACTTGACCTAGCCCCCATATAACTATTACCAGTTTTTGTGAACATCCGGCTGACTTGGCTCCATATAAATGATGATTGTATGTAAGGTACCTTAACAGAACCCAAGGAACATTTTTTGAGTATGTGGAAAACTAATAATATGTGGGATGCGCAAAAATAGATAAAATCGGGTTGATACTATCCCCCACTCCCATATACTACATATAATTTCATTTTGCTAAAAAACCGAATGCCGAATATGTCGGTAAGTGTATGAGGTACATAAAATTGCTTAAATTCCGTTCATCGGGTTGTCGTTTTACCTCTTAAGGTATGCCCCTGGCATTGATTCCTGTATGTTGCAAGAGTATAAATTGTTCGGTTGCACCCGAACTTAGCCCTTCCTTACTTATTTTGTTTTTAGGTATATGTAATATACCATATGAGTTGCAGTGACTGATTTCTAACCTGAATGCTAAATCACAGAAGCGTTACTGCAGTAACATTATCGTGAAACAAAAGCTGATGGAACAGTAAGCTATTCCTCAAAACAAGTGGAGAATTGGAATCCAAACAAAAATCCACGACACTATTCAGAACCTAATGAAACTGACAAATATATTTCATCCCTATAAATTCACCACCGACCTCTACGTAGGTTGCTATATATATTTCTGGCCTAATAATGTAAATACATAGGCATTATTATCAACGAAAATGGTTTTTTTGTTTTGTTTAAATTTTTTTATTTTTATTTTTTGTGATTGCTGTTTTGTTTCGGGCTTATACGCATAGATCCATGATTCGTCACCTGTGACGATCTTATAAACGTCTTTTGAACCACCGCGACGAGCCTTTTTTTAAGCGATTGTCAAATTGTGCGGGATCCAACGAGAACAAACCTTTTTTACGGCCATGTGTTCATGCAATATCGAATGTATGCTGGTGGGAGAAATGCATAGGCATCGATGTTTTCTGATTCCGATTGAATTCGTTGTACCAGTTTTTCACAGTGCTATAGGATGGTGCTTCATAGCCATACAAAGATTTTAGTTCATCGATGCCCTCTTGTCGTGATAATCCACGTCGAAAGTTGTGAAAAATGATCGCACGAAAATGTTCACGAGTTAATTCCATTTTTTGGCCGAGATGAACTTTTTAATTCCCTGTAAATAAAACAATTCACGATTAAATGGCAAAACGTTCTGAGTGATGTTATGCTAAAAAATGTCAAACTTTCCAATGGAAATGTCAGATTGCACCTGGCAACACTTAGTGTTGCCCTAGGCCAGAATTTATATAGCAGCCCTCGTACCATACGACATAAATAAATCATTACCCATATGTAGTTCACCAAAAGCAATCGTGGTCAGCATCACGCCAATGTAGCTTGAAAAGGTCTCCATTTTACACACTTCGCGCTTATTTGTTGTCACAAATTGTAGCATATTGCACAATAAACACGTATACAATCTATTTAAATTTTGCAACTACCGCTTGCCAGCAAAGCGTTTGGCACATCATAAAACTATTTGCCATAGTTAAGTTGTTGTTGCTATTGTCATGTTTTTATTGTTGCCGCCAAATTCACCATACCGCCAGCGCCGCAAAGTGCAACTTCCTCATAATTTTTTCATCGCCTTATTTTTTATATTTGGATGTTCTTTTCATGCGCGCCACACTTAAGTATACACAAACACCTAACGACAATAGCAGCGGTGAAAGCAACAAAACAACAACAACAAACGACGAAGAAGCAACAACATCACCAGCGAATGAGCAGCAGTTGCATCTTTTACCACAATATCCGTTTTCCTGTTTTTACAGCAACTTTTTTCACTTTTTCTTTTGAGTAATTCCTTTTTTGGACTTATCGTTAGGCAGTGGTGGCGGCAAGGGCTCCAGAGGACCCGCTTGGTTGACGGAGAGTCGCTTGTGGGTTCCGTCATTTGTTATTATTGTTTTAAAGTATTTTTTTTTTCTTATTTGTGGTTGAAACTCTATGCGGTTTTTGAGTGCAACTTGCTACGCGGTGTGTGTATTGTTGTTGTCGTCGACGTTAGCTACGCCGTTGCTTCACAAATTATTGTGTATAAAATGCAATTCATGTGGTGACAAAAATGCAAAAAATTCGCCGTATCTACTTTTGTCGGGTGGCAACCACAGTAGAAACTCTATAATGAGATATTTACTTGATAGTGGCATAGTATTTAAATAGGGTTTGTACTTACATCTACTTTAGGGTTGTCCATATTTACAAAAAGTGCAAACTTGTCAAATATTTAGACATTTAAGTATTCAGTATTCAATATCCAGCAATCAATATCCATACATACATATTAAGATGTTTTGTTCTTCTTCACTTTCTTATAAATATATAATCAAAATATGTAAGCAATGAGTGGTATGTTTAAGGGTGTCGTTCTTGTCAGATATGCCCACGAAGATTTAACTTTGCCAGAATACGAACACTTACATTTATAGATTTTTCTACGACAAGACCCAGCAGTTGGTGGTCACACCCATTATATGTATGTATAGTATGTTATACTATGGGTACAACAATGGCGAAACAACTAAATTCAGTAGTATTGACAACCTTTATTAATTTATTAGCAGAATTCCATTCCATTTGGGATTCTGCGAAAAAAAAATTAAAGTGCGTTTGTACATCTGAATCTATGTAAAAACGTCTTTAAAACTCTTCTCTTCAACAGGCCAAATGGTTTGACATCGAGGTAACAGTCAGTCATGGCAACATCTCCTTTTCAAATATAAAGCCTTGAATTACTAGTAATTTTATTATAAATAAATTACAACAAGTCATGGATAGTATTTCTTTAAAATGATGACTTCATCGGCAAAGTGGGATTCAATGGAATTCGATTGAATACGATCTCAACTTTAGGATCCGTAAATGAAGCTTTCCACGTAAAAGCATCTCTAGGACAATCTTCCGTCGTTTAATATATTATTCAAACCCCAGGTTGCTACTTGAACCTTTGTGGACGGTATAGGAAGCGATAACTGAATTCTAGTACCTCAATTTCGAGCAACCCTAACAACCATTGAAACATATGCTTCGAGAGTGGTAGCTCAATGCACTATGCCCACAAAGAGGTCAGACAGCTGTTAGCGCTTTAACTCTATACTATCTCCTTTATATACCATAGTTATGGTGACGCGTGCCAACACTTTCCTCTCTGTGCGCTTTAACTTTTTTTTTTATCATTTTCACTTTGTGCTGCTTTTTGTTGCTGCTCAGTTTCGTTATTTGCAATTCGCTTCCTTACTCGCTACCCGGAAATTATTGCGGTAACGCTTCGTTTCTCTTTTCACGCTTGCGTTAGTCTCAAAGCCGCACTTTTCCTTTCTTTACATTTCATTCTAAACTCGCTTCTTTTCGTTTCTTCTATTTAAGTTCTTTGCAAAGTTTACAGTTCTTTTTTGGTACACTCATTCATTTTCCACTATTGTGAAACTTTCATTGTTTTTAACTCGGTTAATTATGACCGTTGGAGTTTTTTGCATAACATTATCTCTTTAGGTGTACTCAGTTATAAAGTTTTTGCTTGAAACTATAAAGAGGTGTCTCAATTAAGTAATGTAGTCGGTATGAAGGTTTTCTTAAGGGTGGGGTTAAAGTTCCAAGGTAAAAAAAAATAGGTTTTTGCGAATTTATTTCTTAAATATGGATTGAGTAATTTTATTCGGACCTTTTGCACATTATTGAGCACATTTTTGACAATATAGGGTAATTTTTTGAACATCACTTTTTTAGTTCATAAATGCCTGAAGCAGGAAGTTTGGTTGACATAGCTATAGTCGTTTCCGAGATATGTACAAAAAACTTAGTAGGGGGCGGGGCCACGCCCACTTTTCCAAAAAAATTACGTCCAAATATGCCCCTGCCTAATGCGATCCTTAGTGCAAATTTCACTTTAATATCTTTATTTATGGCGTAGTTATGACACTTTAGGTTTTCGGTTTTCGCTAGTTTGTGGGCGTGTCAGTGGGCCGATTTTGCTTCGAACTTAACCTTCTTATGGAGCCAAGAAATACGTGTGCCAAGTTTCATCATGATATCTTAATTTTTACTCAAGTTACAGCTGGCACGGACGGACGGACAGACAGACATCCGGATTTCAACACTACTCATCACCCTGATCACTTTGATATATATAACCCTATATCTGACTCTTTTAGCTTTAGGACTTACAAACAACCGTTATGTGAACAAAACTATAATACTTTCCTTAGCAACTTTGTTGCGAGAGTATAAAAAGAGGCCGAAATTATGCGCCGACAACTGTTGATTTTTACACCACGATAATGAACCGTCGCAAACTGCATTGCTTCTTTCTGAGGTTTTTGCCTGATTTTGCTCCCTGTGACTTCTGGCTACTGAGCAAACTCAAATGGCTCCGGTGAAACCGTTTTGAGTCAAATGAAGATATTTAACGAGAAACGCTACACGCATTGAAGGCTATTCCGGAAATTAACTTTAACAAGTGTATTGGGGCCAAAGAGTCCTAAGTCCTCAAAGTAATGGGACCGCCATTTAAATTTTAAAAAATAAATTAAGAATTTGAAAATTGTGCTCACAGTAGTAAAATAGTACTTAAATTGGACTACTCAGAGTACTATTAGCAATACGATCACGCTCCTTGAGAACCAGAATTCATTATTGACCGAATAGACCACGTCCAGCACGCAGTGAAGTAAATACAGAAGCCGTAGCTGAGAGTGTACACTAACGTCTTGGCGCATTTTGTGTCAAGATCTTAAATAGAAAACGTACAAAATACAGAGTGTGCAAGAACTGAAGCCACTCGACCTTTCCAAGAGACACATTGGGAATAAAAACAGAAAAAATTGCCGCATTTGGGACGAAGAGCAACATAAAAACAATCAAGATCTCTAATTTCATACAGGAAAATCAAAGGTTTGGTGTGGTTTGTGGGCCATCGGAGTCATCGGTCCATATTTATTCAAAAATGATGATGCTAAAACGGTGACGGCTGCTTAATTCGCTATGTCAATGTTGTCGTATATCTCGTACAGCACATCGTTTTATCGAATGCGATATTCGTCGTGGCCAATGCGCAAAGGACCATAAATCTTCCGCAGAACTTTTCTCTCTAAAACTCGTAACGTCGACTCTTCAGAAGTTGTCATCGTCCATGCCTCTGCACCATATATCAGGACGTGGATGATGAGTGACTTGTAGAATGTGGTCCTTGTTCATTAAGAGAGGACTTTACTTCTCAATTGCCTACTCAGTTCAAAGTAGGACATGTTGGCAAGAGTTATTCTGCGTTGGATTTCGAGGCTGACATTGTTGTTAGTGCTAATACTGGTTCGAAGATAGACTAAATTATCTACTGCATCGAAGTTATGACTCTCAACAGTGACGTGGGAGCCTAGTCGTGGGTGCGACGACTGTTTGTTTGATGACAGGAGATATTTCGTCTTGTCCTCGTTTATTACCAGACTCATTTGTTTCACTTTTATATCCAGTCTAGAGAAAGCAGAACTAACGGCGCAGGTGTTGAGGCTATTGATATCCATATCATCGGCGTACGAGCATTAAGCTCGGCAGCTCGAATAATTTTCCCCAGCAGTGGATTGAAGAAGTCGCACGAAAGGGATTCGCCTTGCCTGAAACCTCGTTTGGTATCGAACGGCTCGGAGAGGTCTTTCCGATCCTGACGGAGCTTTCGCTATTGTTTAACGTTAGTTTACACAGTCGTATTAGTTTTGCGAAGATACCAATTTCAAACATAGCGGTATAAAGGCAGCTCCTTTTCGTGCTGTCAAAATCGACGAAGAGGTGGTGTGTGTCGATTCTTTTTTCACGGGTCTTATATGCCGATGTTGAGGAGGCTTATCGCACAGAAGTTGGTGCAGATTGTGGGTCTCCTTTTTTGTGAATTGGGAAGAACACACTTAATTTGAAAACGTGGGGTATGATTTCGTCCGACCATATTCTACAAACAAGCTGATGCATGATCCCTATCAGTTCCTCGCCGCCGTATTTGAATAGCTCGGTCGGTTGTTCTTCAACCGCCGCTTTGTTGTTCTTCAGGAGGATAATTGCTATTCGTTCTTCATCATTGTCACTTATCCGAGGCAGTTTTTTCTTTTCATTGGTAGGGTTTTTTACGTGGCACATTCCAAACCCTGCACACAACCCTGGAGAGATGATGTTTCGCGTTCTCCCTTTAGCTTGCCTTCAGACTGATGTTTTTTTGACTACCCAGAGGATACCTGGTCTAAAACCGGAAGTCGTGAGCTGCTTGAGCCAATGTAAAAAAATCGTTTATGGCCTTTTCCGAGTGAATGGCATTCAGAAAACTTTCCTCACTTGCATGAACTTGTCTGGGTCTTCCCATTCGCCAATTACCAGTCGAAATGCTCGAACGAGTCATCAAAAATTGGACTCATTGTCGACCAACATTTGAAAGAGATAATCTTAAAAAAATATATGCCAAAGAATGTTCTTTCGAATGATAATAAACACTCCCCAATAAATGTTAGGTTTCTGTGTTTTTAGGCAATAGGATACCTATACATTGATTAACCTTTATATAAATATATATACTTTATTGGGTCTCAGATGTTTCCTTTTGGGCGTTACAAACTTCGAGGCAAACGCAATATACCCTGTTCAGAATATGAATGTGACGAACAGTGTTTGCAGCATACATATACTACTTTGCAAAATAAAACCCTAACACCCAATCGGAAGGTATCTGAATTTGGCAGAACTTGGGAGAATTTCTTGAACACAAATGATGTTTCAAAAAGACCGACTGTAAGCAATACCAGCCTAAAATATAACCAGGTTTAATTTTTTTGTGGTAAAACGAATTAATAATTCAGAAGAATAGTTTTCTCTCACTGAAGGAGGAAATATATTCGACATAAAACTCTCAGTGGGCGAGTGCTTCTTCAGCAAAGGTACAGGTTATTAGGCACGTTCTCTAAATATAAGCTCCACTATCTATTAAATACTTGGGTGTCCGTTCAATATTGGACAAGGTCAAAGCAGTCGGGCAAAAATAAAAATGAGAAAAGCAGAAAGAAATTGAAAGAATAACTGCGTTTTACTGGTTTTTAAAAAAGTTGTTTGTTATTTTACTTATCAAACTAATTCCTGTTTTAGTTATATGATATTTGAAATAATTAAAGTAGATGCATCAAATAATGTATGGGAACTACTCAATATGCGAAGTGAGCGCGTTTCACCCAGAATATATTTGAATATCAGCTTAGGTATATCTTCGCAGTAATCTCATATAAAATAAGATATTTTTCTAGATGTGTATATGTATATATTCTTGGCCACAAATTTTCAGCCAACATATTCCTTGAACGCACTTGCTCGTTACACTTCTTTGAATCTTAATTAACGGCCTTGTTGATAGCTTAATAGACAAAGTTAATTCCTTAAACGCTCCGATAAGCACAATTTACACATTAAAACAAGCATTTCGCTGCTAATAACTTAATAATAAAAGAGAGAAAAATGTTTCCTGAAAAATATATAAAAATGCTACACTCAGCGAGAAAGACAAAATTATTAGGAGCATTGCGGTTTTAATGGCGCGATAAAGGCATGTCAAGTGGGCCAAACAACAAAAAAATAAAATGTGTTTATGTGGGAATGTAGGTATGCATATGTGTGTGTTTATGGGTAAGTATTTGTGATAACAGTTTAGAGAATACCGAAAACAGATTACATAATTCAATTAAAGCAATTAACTTGGCATTTTCTTCTGCACTTTGAACAAATAAAAATGTCTCTGAATATATGCATGTAAATGTGTGGGGTAAAAATTTTTAAATAAGTTCTAACTGAAGCAGAGCGCTCCTAGTGCCTAAAATAAGGCTAGCATTGGACCGTTTAGCCGCTGAAGTGCATACTTAACACAATTTTATGGCTAATAAAAAATGTTAAAACAAAAAACAAGAACTACAGAAACAAACTGCATGTTGTTGCACGTAAATTTTCACAGAAGCATATGCGGACCGAATTTTATTTCATTCACTGTCCTTGTCTCAGTCAGCGCTGATAAGGCCACATGCAAGCGTGTATTTGTGTGTGAAATCGCATGTGTTCATTTACTTATAGACCTATTTGGAACAAACTTATACGGAATTCAGTTAGCTAATCTCTCTAGCTGTACTATTTACTACCGTCTGCGCCTTTTAGGCACTAAACGAAAGCAACAACGAAGCCAACAACTTGATGAAATACTACACACATAAATAAGAGAAATGCATAAAATAAGCCATTTATGGCTCATAAAAAAACGACAAAACAGGCATACTTTGCTTTTTTGGCTGAGCCGAAAGGGAGCGCTTAGGTGGTGAACATTCACCTTGAGCTATTTGCTTGTAAGTGCGTGCGAACACCTGCAACTGACACAAACGCTCCATATAAGTTTTTTCATCGTCATGAAACAACTGAGAAAATAATTTAGACTTTTTAGTTTCCCATTTAGTCTAATTTTTTATTAAGTTTTTTTTTGTGCTAGGCGATGAGTTAATTAAGCATTATGTTCTTTTTACTTTTGTACTCTTGGAGACTTGCGCAATTAGTTAACTTCAAATCGTATAAGCCAAGTAGCTGTGATTCTGCCGCAGCAATTAGTTGCTTGTTGGACCATAGACTGACCAAAGGCCAAAGCGCCTCGCCAAGTGTCCAATTGAGTTATGTGCTTTTATAATAAAAAGAAATCTGAGATCAGTTTAGAATTTGAAGCTGTTGCACTAATTAAGCGGCTCTTAATTGATGCATAATTTAAAAGAGATAACTATTAGGCATAGATGCAATAAAGAATCTGTTTCTCAGTAACTGTTCTTAAGAAAGCAGCCTTTTGTGCGTTTAAATTGGTAATAAAATATACCTCTAAACTTAATCTATTGATTACATGACTACTTTACTGCTGCTTATGTAACCCAAAATATCAATGATCGATTATCGATAACTTTTTTGATTTCTCTGATTACCATACTAATAAAATAGTATGTGAACCTAAGATCTAAAATAATTATTTTATTTGGGAGACAAAATTCCATGATTGTAGGCAATAATCTTAACTTCTTTACTAGCGTAGACACCGCTTACCCGGTTATAGCCGAGGCAATAATCTAGAATCATTATAATCGGGATGGAACATGTTCATAGAAAAAGGATTAAGAACTTAATTTATAAATACTTTTACTTTAAAAAATAGACAACTGCAATCTTTAAGTATTTTTTGGGAGCTTTGAAAACATATTTTTTACTAATTTGAAAACATATTTTTTACTAATTTGGCAAACAGTTTTAAATTGTCTCGAAAATTTTTATCCACATCTCGAGCGTGGTAATAATGTGGAATTTTAGAAAACCGTAGTTGAGCCTTTTTTAAACTCTATAGTGTATCAGACACTCTTAATATCAGCATCACCGGCTCTTAGTCACTATCAAACATATCTAGAAAAAACTTTTCACAAAGTTGTAGAAAATTTGGATATGTCAAGGAGTTAAAAAAGTTAAAAAGATACCCTGTATAGAAAAATCAATATGTTAAAAATCACTTAAGAAAGTTAGTTAGTTTTGATGTGAAAATAGATTCATGTCAATAACTGCGGCAGTAGTAGCTCGGAAAGCTATAATGAACTCAGGACTTGATAGTAAATTGAAGGATTTATAACATTGTAAGTGTCAACAATTACAAAAACTGTGCTGCCAAGTTAATCAAAACGAGGTTAAGATCTCTCTTAGGAGCACCACGTTGTTGATTTTTTTACCACATTCCCGATAACTGGCGATATAAGTTAAGCCAACGCTTGCTTCCGCCTGAACTCAGAAGTTGCTGTACTCATTATTTTTTTTTAGTAATTGGACTTATTGTCACTTAATTTCCGGCTTCCGATTCCTTTCCGTAAACATGGTACAAAAATAAAAGATAAGTAAAAATCAGCTGTTTTTCAGATATTTTACCGCAAATTTCTACTGCGCAGCTGCACAATGTTATTAAATACCTTACTATCAGCTACGAGTCATCAAATATCCCTGCGATTAACTCATCATTGTCAGCCAATTGTCAATGTTGATTTGTTGTCGTTACTACCTCCGGCTAAAAATAAAAAGGACGAAAACAAAACGCATGTGACTTCAGCGAGTCATACATACATATGTATGCAAACACAGCAGCGTTAATCTCCAACTCCCAGCCTGACTCACTGCGTGACCGCATTGTTGTGGTGCTGCTTGAAAGATTTCGTCGAAGTTTATCGCTTTATCTTCCCATATTTACCTATACCGTTAGCAATATGCTTGAGTGCATTTTCTTTATACACTTCTAGTGAATTGCATTCAAGCGTTCACAATCCTTTTTCCCGGAGTAATTTATGTGCAAAGAAGTCCTTCGGTAAGACTATAGATCATTGTTTGGTTTTGGAGCGTAGTGATTTTGTTCGTCCCGTAAAATCAACCATATTCGCTCTGAGTGTAGAACAATAGCGCCGATTTGTATTGTTATATTTTTGTGGTTTGTGTGTAGAGAATGTCCTTATGATTTTCGGTAGCTCCTTGCAAATCGCTTAAACGCCTTAGCACGCCTTGGCGAAGATGCGACAGATATATACAACAACTACGAAAGCAAATAATAATCGTCGATACAAATTCTGCGGTCTTGCGGTGCGCTTGCATCCTTTAATTCTTTCTCATTGCTTGAATAACTCCTTTCAGGTGTCACCCATTGCTTTATCTACAATATTTGTAGCTGGGCGGGTTTCCAGTTGATTTTTCTTACTCCTCTGTCTCTACGCATCAATATCCATTATGTCCTGCTTATTTTTTTGCCCCCTTTTCTTCTCCGTCACATAGCTCAATGAGCAGGACAATGCGTCGTTTATGGAGAAAAGTAAAAACAAGGAAAAAATCACAATCACTCTCAATCCTTTAACGGCATTTTTGCCGCATTTCACCTCTTCAACAATAAACAGATTTTCCAGCTTAATCACTATGCGGTGGCTACTATCATGCGGCTGATTTCTCTTAAGCACAGACGGTACTTGCTGCTGCAGCATACAACATGCCAAATGCGGTAACCGCAACCGCAAGTATGTGTTGCAGTTACACATAGCTCACTGACAGTTATTGATCCTTTCCCCCGACCGCTTCTCCATCGTTTAATTCGTTTTAACGTACACCATGTCTTCGCACTTTCGTGTGTAGCTGTCACATCTTTACCGCTATTAAATGTTCTCATCTTCATCTACTACCCATGCTCAGATTCAATCACATACTTGTATGTACTCATTTTCTTCATGGCACATGCTTCGTTTGTCTACCCAACGCACTCATCATCGACTCTGCACTTCCTGACATTTAAGACTGCATGCGGATTGTGGTCTCTCCTTCTGTATGTTTGTGGCGGTTTTTTCTATGCATGTGCCTGTTGTTATGGTTCTATTGCATGTGCTGAACACTTGCAACCGCCCATCTTTTTAGTGAAATTAAAAAAAGTACTGAGAACCAAGTCTGTCTTTTACTTGTCTGGTAAAAAAATTTGTAGCGTCAATTGCAACCGCAGTGCTCAGGAAAATTGACACAAAGCGATTTTCTGCTTTAATGCATTCGTTAAATCATCACTGAGTCTGTATGCTGCCATCGCCCCAATAAATCAGCACACTCCTCTGTTGTATTCTGCGGTCGTTCACTCACTTTCTCAAGTGTCGCTCCTTCGCTTAGAAACAGGAAAGGATCTGTGTGCGAACAAAAGCGTTGCTTAATCACATTTATTGCAGTGCTCCGGTATATGCCCGGTAGGAAAGTGACATTATTTTCTAAAACGAGTCTGAAAATATCATTAAAAGTATTGTACCCCTTCGCCGTTCTGGTATGAAAGTATTGCGAAATTGCGCATTCAGAACAAGTAAACTCTGCATTGCCTCGTAAGCAGTTCGACCGACTAGTTAATAACAGTAAACGCGACTACTTTATAACTTACTATATTATAGTTTGGATCTCTTAACATTAGGTAGGGCTGAAATAACCAGCAGATAAGAAGACTAGATTTATATTATAATCCGGGTATAAGTTCGGGAATTATCTTATTTTATATATGTTCACAAAATGTACCACAGAAGTAGTCTACATTAGGTTAGGTATTATGGCGTATTCTCATTCAGTGATTTCACTTCGACAATTATAACCGAGTTATTTGTAATGGTGAAAAGACTAGTTATTGAAAAAATCTTCCGGTATTGAAGGGTCTTGAAGCGTCTTGAAGCCAGAACAAATTTACTAGGATGGTTGATTTCAACTCACCTGGATCACTGAAGATATGAGCTCTAAGGCATTTCTGCTTTATTGTCGTAAAAACGGAGGATAAACAAGTAAGGAAGAGCTAAGTTCGGGTGCAACCGAACATTTATTCTCTTTCAACTTGCAAAAATCAAGCCGGGGAAATACTTTAAGGTGTAAAACCAATCATATAGAATAAAGTCAGACGAATGTTCAATAATCCTGAGGCTAGGCCAAGTTTTCGCTTACATTTATCTCTTTTAGGCAGAAAAATACACTGTTATGAGTAAAACACCCTCTCTTATTTTCATTGGGATAACTCACATATTAACCGTTGTATGCGGTACAAAGTCACCCGGAAGTTCGAAAATGTTTATATTAAGTATATGGGGGCTAAGGGAAGTTTTGGTTCGATTCAAACCATTTTTGACGTACTGACATGCCATTATAATTGAATGATTATCCCTTAATTTTAGTTATATATCACACATTGACCGACATTTTCAATAAAAAGTCAACAATAGGAACAGCGGTCCAAATATTCGGTACTTAAGGGCTGAAACAGTTTTTATTGGACTTAAAAATTTTTTGGTTATAAGGTGGGACACACCAAAGATTTAGTACTTAGTTATGGCACTTTATAGGTTTTCGGTTAATGGCGTTTTTGTTTTTTAACTAGGAGCCTGCGTACCAAGTTTCATCAAGATATCTCAACTTCAACTTTTCTCGTCACCCTGATCATTTATATATACGAGGTGTGTTCAAAAAGTATCGCGAATTTTGTTTTTTTTCAAAAATTATTTATTTATTTATGAATATCTATTTTGTCCCCTTCAAAGTAATCCCCATGAGATATTATACACTTGTGCCAACGGTTTTTTCAATCTTCACTTCAAAAAATCATTTTTTTATCTTCTTCAGCTCCTCCTTCGATGCCGTCTTTTTCTCGTCAAGAGAAGCGTAACGTCGTCCTTTCATGGGCCTCTTCAGTTTAGGGAACAAGAAAAAGTCACAGGGAGCCAGATCTGGGGAATGCGGTGGCTGCGGCATCATTAGAGTGTTGTTTTTGACCAAAAAGTCGCGCCCAAGCAACGATGTGTGAGCAGGGGCGTTATCGTGGTGCAAAAGCCAATTTTTGTTCTTCCACAAATCCGGGCGTTTCTGTCGGATTGCTTCGCGCAAATTGCACATAACTTGCAGGTAATATTCCTTATTGACCGTTCTTCCCTGTGGCAAGAACTCAGGATGCACCACGCCCCTGCAATCGAAGAAAACTGTCGCGATACTTTTTGAACACACCTCGTATAACCCTATATCTATCTCGTTTAGTTTTAGGTGATATGTACAACCAATAGGTGAACAAAACTACTTATAATACTATGTAGCAACTGGTAACAAGAGTATAAAAATGGATGTGCCGAGACTGTGCTGCCTTTCCTAGTGGGCTTATCAGTCTTCGGACATTCTGTTTTGACTAAATCATTGTTTCGAAATCTATATGGTCTACTTGGATAGCTTCAATTTCAATCTAGATATGATTGTCAGGCAAAAAACTAAATCGAGTTTGTTAAAACTTCCCGCAGGGCATGCGTTGCACAGGACATATTCATAAATATTGACAATTAATTTTTTCGTTATTAAATTCTTAAATTTGCATTTATGTAAAGGAAACTATTAAAAAGTGGAATTAGTCTTCAAATAAAATTGACATTGATTGCGTTTTTAAGATGACAATTAAAAATGAATAGCTTGGTAAAATCTACAAGACATGTATATCAATTCCTCCCTCCTTCCAAGGTGACATAATGCCAAAACGATAACCATAAACAGCAGCACAAACTTGATTTAACTTATTCTCTAAAAGTTAATGGAAAATATTTTCCGAGCTTATAATGAGAACTGAGCGCGATCAATTTTGAATTAGAGCAAAACAATATCATTGTTTAATGGCTAGATTTTGAAATCAACCCAAAAATACGAATATATTTCTGAAGAATTAACTGCTTCCTATTATATTTACGAATTTATAACTTATTTAAAAATAATAAGTACATATGTATATGGACTTGGGATTTCAGCTGATTCGTGCCAAGCCATATAGTTCTCGTAGTATGGTAGTTCTTGTTTGAAGGGTCATCTTTTTAGCAACGTCATTGTCACACCACATTTGACACAACTACAAGTTGCAGTAGTTTCTTTCATGCTTGTATAAGTATAATACCAATAATAGCGAACCACATAGAGTGGTGCGTTCTATTCTATTATACGCACTATCGGTTTTAACCAATACCGTACGTCACAAGTAGAAAAAATATACGATTTTGTACTCGATCCTTCATGTTTATTAAAATCAATTCACAGCCTATATGTTGGAAAAAAATCAAGAAATGAGACAGAGACAATCGTTACCGACGAAAGTTTGGTTTAGTTCTAATAATGACAGATGAACCCCTAAGCCCAGGTCAATTAATTTACAAGCCTTGGCGGTATGAAAGTCTGGGTAGATTCCAACTACGAAGGTCCGACAGTCGTGACAACATTATCAAGATGGGTGTTCTGTCTTCATGGCTGTCCTGTCTTCGAGGTCGTTTTCCAAAAAGAAAGTATTAGGAATTATGCTCGTTCAGTGATTCCAAAGTTATGTAGACAGTTAACATAAACAAAAAGTTCGTTGAGAGAGATTTTGAGAGACTAACAATTCCCGGATTTATCGGCCTCTGTACTTTTTACAAGCTCGACAATATTAATCGAAATCTTTCGTACAGAATTTAGTGTTGCCACAGCAACATCATCGTGATTTTATATTGTCTTTGTTATCTCAGCAATTCAACGTTAACGTTATTTTAGTTTCCTCTCTATGTATATTTGGTTTTGTAATACCAATTAACTTTTGTACAAAAAATACGAATATTTCGAATTCATAATAAATTTTTATTAGCTTAACTTATCAAACGTAATTCAACAAATCTAACCACTTAAAATAGCCAACTCATTTTAGATTTATTAACACCGAAGCCATTTAAGCAAAATGTCAGAGCAATTAAACTTAACCCCACCACTACCAATCGGGCCGAAGTGAAATCGGCAGCGCTTAACTTTTACAAAAATAAATAAATGCGAGCATATGCAATTAAATGGTGGAATTCCACCCAAAATAGCGCAGCTGGAAAGTGGAGGGTACGGTTCACGAATCCGTACTTAGATATGTACGATTATGTACACATGGGTGTATGTATTTGGCCTTGTGTGTATGTGGGCAATAAAATACTATCAACGGTATGATTTTAACATTTCTAATTTCAAAATGCATTAAGCCAAACAAATGCAATAAATATAAATGCACAACAACAACAAAAGCGCGTAATAAGTGACGCTGTGGCACAATCAGAATTTGATTGCAAGCATAAAAAATATTTTGACGATGGCAACTAGGTAAATGGGATGAAACAATACAGCAATTAAGGGACGGAGAAGGAAACACACAGTCACATATACATATGTACATACTCACATACATACATATGTATTTATGTGTAAAATTGTATAGACTTTCAATTTTCCATATTCAGCAGGATGCGGATGCGGGTGCAATGCAGCGGTGAATATGTTCTAATATTGTTCTAGAACGTTAATGCTTCAATCAAAAGTGCTGTGGGTAATTCAAATTGTATAGTATATATGAATATATTTGTATGTATGTATGTTCTTGAGTTTGCTGACGTTGAAGGCGTCGCGCTTTTGTTTTGTGGCAAGCCATAGGCTGCACTTTTAATTGAATTGCAAATACATTTACATTGCATTTGTATGTGTGTACGTATAAACATATGGCAATCAGCATGTTTTGTGAGCGCGTTCATGGCGAAGATGAGCAGGCGATAGTGGCTGGCCACTTAAGCGTTTGGCAAAACAAGCTCTCTAATCATCTGGAGGCAGAATAGGCGCAGCGAGGCACTCAACGCGCGCCGCGAGCACTCGAATTGGATTAGCACATACATATGGGGGTGTGTATGTGTACGAAGATATGTACCCTCTCATTACTTAGTTTAGTTACAATGTACACATGTCGACTTTTATGTGACATCCTTAGGTGCCTTGTATACATCTTTATTGCTGGCGAAAATCATTACACTGAGAGAAATTTGTTTAAGTTAGAGGGAAATATGTACATAGATCTTCGTAAGATTAGAAGCCGTTATGCATAAGTTTCTGTAAGGCTTGAGTAAACTTCCTCGTAAATTGCAAATAATTCTGAAAAGAGTTTCATTCAAAATTCGGCAGATCAAAAATCCATCATTCTAATTTCGTTTTGTGTCGTAAGCCTTAATTTACCACAGGTTTAATGAATTAAGATACCACAAGTGCAAACCGCATAGGTAAAAACAAATTTACTTAGTTTATAAGATAGATATAGGATATATATATGTAACTGATCAGGATGGCGAGAAAAGTTGAAATCTGGGTGACTGTCTACCTTACCGTCCGTCCGCGCAAGCTGTAAATTGAGTAAAAATTGATTCATTTTGATGAAACTCTGTACGCGGGTTTTCTACTACAAAAAAATTACGAGTTCGTATATGAGCGTGATCGGACCACTACCACGCCCACAAAACGCAATTAAAAAAACCTATAAAGTGCCATAACTAAGCACTTAATCAAGGCACCGTTTACTCTTTAGTGAAATCACATATCTCTGGACCTGATCTACCCATTTTGACTAAACTTATTTCGTGGCATTATTTTCATATTCTTGTGCCACAGTTTAAAAATGGACAAAATCGGATCACAAACACGTACTTCCCATAGGACACAAATTTAAATTTCATTTGATTCTTTCACTTCCCAGTACAAAAATCAGGAAGCAACTAATATAAGGGGGTTAAACTTTGCGCTAACAATTCCTTTAATGTATGCCATCTTATGACCAAAAATTGTCCAAATCCAACCAAAACTGTACAAACACGAATATGTGGACCCCAGTATCAATAGTTGACTTTTGATATGCAACTAAAATTCAGATTTTACCTTTCCTGACAATGGTATTCTAAATCTAAAATCGGGTCAATAATAATATCTGAGCTCCATATACCTAATATAAAGATTTTCGAACCTTCAGAGGACTTTATGCTGCATATATCCAATATTTCAGTTATTTCAATAAAAATTACAGACTATGTTTCATTCATAACAGTACAAGGTGCTTCCAAAGTAAACAGAACTTTTTGAATCTAACGCCCCCTGGTGGCCCCATCTATATGTCGACTGGTGCGCTAGAATCTGCTATCTTTATCGATTGTCCACTGAGAATTTCATTTTATATATTGGAAGTGAAGTTATGGCGTTTTGCAATTTTGTTTTAAAATTGGAAAAATTTTTACCGAAACGTTTCAATTAATGATTGTCTATCCTGTAGCAGAGTGCAAGAGTGATTTCAACGTTTTCAAAGTGGTCGTGAGGACATAAATGACGATTAACTTGAGGTCAATCAAAATCCGTGATCACCTAAACATCATTGAAACTCATGGAAATGGAATTGAACATCTCCAAAACTTCGATTTATCGCAATTTGACCGAACATTTGGGTTTACGAAAGGTGTGTGCACGGTTTGTTTCGCACAAATTGACACCGTGCGACTTCTTATTTTTCGGAAAAATGCATTTGCCCATGAAAGGGAAGCGTTATGCAGACGTAGAGGCCATTCAAAAGGCTTGCACCGGTATACTGGCGGCCATACCGGCCAACGAGCTAAAACACTCGTTCGACATGCCTTTGGACCGTGCAAAAAGCTGTACTGAAGCAGAAGGAGACTATTTTGAATAAAATAAATTGATTTTGCCGGAAAAAACCATGTGTTCTGTTTTTTTTTTTGAAAGTCCTGTTTACTTTGGAACTTACCTTGTACATATCTTTGTGCGTGAAATAGGTACAATTGAGCGACAACTTCACCTAGCCCCCATTTGACTTTGCTCCTTATGATTGGTGATTGTATGTGAGGTACCATAGTGAAAGCCAATGAACATTTTTTAGTTTGTGGCATGATAATAGTTAATAGATAAAACCGGGTCATATAATGATTTTCATCTTTCTAACAAATCTTGTGGATTACGTGTCAGTCAGTGTATGAGTATAGAAAACTATTCAGATTCCGATCCTCTGGTTGACGTTTTAGATCTTAAGGTATTTCCCTGGCTTTGATTTATTGTTCCTAAGCGCATTTTTCGGTTTCGGAAACAGAAAAATCACAAACATTTTCAAAGAATTTCAAGTTTAATAGTGCAATTCAGGAAGCAATATTTAGTCACTATTTGAGACATTTTGAAGTAAAGTCTCAATTTGTAACAAGTTACTATTCAAAATACAGTCTCTAGTCTTCAGTCAAAAAATATTGTCTTAAATTTGGCACCTAATAGTTAGCAGGTCACAAAACTTTATTTAAATATATACCCAATTTATTGGAGAACTCACACCACTGCTTTGATTAAAGAAAAATTTCGGTGTTTTTGGTTTTTATTTAACAATTTTATTTAAAACATTAAGTTTGTATTTTAAAAGGTTCGCGGGATGGGTGTCGCAAAACGAAATTTGAACGAAATGTGTCTGCTTTCCCGTTTTCCATCATCTTTGATGAGTTTGTTGGTGCATAGGCATGGTGAGTTGTTCTGTGGTGTTCCCAGCTGTGGTGAACTAAGCTGTCTTACTAGGTTGCGCCAGTTTTTCCGGCTAGAATGGGTAGATCCTTAACTCATTTAAACAACTTAAAAGAACTCTTGTTTGTCATTGTAAATATACAGACAAATCACTTATAGAGATCATCATACATAATAATTAATGGTCGGTTTTTATATTTGGTAAGCAACTCAAACACGAAAAAATAAAAAATAAATACATTTTACATAAAATTAGTAAATATGCTAAAACAAAGTCAACATAAATTTGTATATTTAATTGTGCTTTTGGATTACGTTATTATAAATTTAATATCTGTGATCGACATATTTCTTTTAATTTAAGTTTATATACATCTAAAAATAACGAAATGTAACAGCTAATTAGACCTGTTCGTTTTCAATTGAGAGATTTTTTGACTGTGACCTACTGAATTGCATAATCTTCTCAAATCACAAAAATTTTCTCTAATGTAAAATCTCAAATTTAGAGACTTGTGACTGTATCACAGTACAGAATTCTGGTAAAATCGTTACTTAATTTCTTCCCATGTTAAAACATGCCAGACAACAAGAGCCAAACATAAGGTGATGAAACTTTTTGTTTTCTCCTGTAAGAGATTTGATACTAAAAAAGTAGCACGTCAGCTCATGTTCCGACTACGGCGTAACCAAATCATAGAAAACATGGCATAAAAAAATTACGTCTAAGAATTATTTTAATATTTTCTGCTTCTTTTTCAATGATAATAAAAAGTTATTTTTTAAGTGTATGTCGCACCTATTTATGTATGCAGAATACTTATATTTGCCGTAGTCTTTTTAGAAAAGCATAATGATTGCATTAAAATTTCTCTCAGTGCACCTTTACTCTTAAGCGCCCTTTACGGCACAACATATTCGACAATGATTGTTTTCTTTTCTCATGTCTAGCTGGCAATCGCCAGGATATCTCAAAACAAACATTTTGCCAGCCAACAACCACCGCCCGAGCAAGATGCCACATGCAACATACAGCTGTCCTACAGCATTCAAACGCCGCGCCGTGTTGAGGTTATTATTGCTGCTGTCAATGCTGTTAATGTTATCTAAGCAAATAATCGCAAGGATCCGCACGCAAACAGGCAGACAAACAGATGGAGGCTTTAACTTATAATGTGCGCATGTGTGTGTTCTTTGCCCCTCCATTCAGCACAAAACTCGATTAGCTGCCACACAATTGGAAGCTGCAACGGTTAGCGATGGTATTGAAAATAAAATAGACTAATAAAAATTCTCTTTATTTGATTTTGATGTACGCACGAACACTTGGTGCCACCGACCGCGTGAAATACACACAAAAACGTTTTGCATGTGTGCGTTTAGTGATGGAATGATGAAATGAATGACACCCAAAGCTGCAATCAAAACAAATAAGCAAATATGCAGGACGCAATGTATAGCGCACATGCTCCCACACACGCGCGTACACAAACAACTACAAGTACAACAACTAACATTTTCTCACACAAAAAATATTTTTATTGAAGCAGTTTGTTTGCCGCTGGAGGAAAATATTGAATAACAACCAACAATGTAAGCAACAACAACAATGAATGGAGCAATAATATTAACAACAACATTGGTAGCGCGTTAACAACGTGCAACGAAGCGCACATAAAACCACAACAAATCCAATTTCGCAACAAAGCGGCAACCTTGTTTGTTTGCATTGCCTGCCATGGAGTGAGGAAAAACATGCGCATTGTGAGTGCGCGCGAGCAAAGTATGCCCCGATGTACAAATTGAAAAACCCAGAGAAATCGTCGAATATAAATGGCCGAAATTGCTAAAGAAAACAAGCAAACTCAAAGCAGCAAGTAATTTCTTTGAAACACGCCTGCAACAGCATAACCACAAACGCGCTAACAACAATAACAACAACAAATTTGGTATTGCCAACAACACAATAGTGGCAAGGGCCTTACGAAAAGCCTCTAATTGTAGTCAAGCTAATCCGAGTTTCGGTGCGCCGCCCATAGCTAATGGATTTCTGCCACAGATTAGCACCTCCGCGGTTGTCGAGGCATCAAAAACATACATACATAGATACGTACCCACATACATACATACATAAATAATACTTAGGGATATGAATACGTAAATACAAAAATATAGCTCTCGTACCGCGCAGTTGGCTTCGAAGTCTACCTTGCCTCAGCTTAACCTATTCCTTGCTGTGTGATCTCTGTGCCCGTGAGTCTATGAATGCATTCGTAAAGGATATGCGTCGTGTGTACCGTTGCCTATAGCATGTTTGACGTTAAGCTGCTGCTTCATCAACAGCAACATCTAAATAAATTCTACAGAGCATAAGAAAGACGGTCAAAGAAATACTTACATACATATTTTTTTACACACAAAACGGTAAATAATATTTACACACGTACATATACATGCATGTATATGGTATACTTTTTATATATCCACAAAAACATCATTACGCAAAAAGCCAGAAAAAACCGCAAAAATTTGACGCAAATTTTCACATTCAAATTTTCTTCATCTGCAATTTCCATAAAAGTGCACAACCGTAATTACTTTCTTAGTAATGATTACTTGTGAAATTTTCAGCAGCATTTGGTTTCGCTCTGTTTTTTTGATGTAATGTCTCTTTAGTGCTTTTAGTGTCTGTAACCTTTGTGGTAAATGGACGCCAAAGAGTACGCAGCGGTTAAGTAAATTAAAGTATACCGTTGGAATTTTCAACGCCATACCGTGGATAAAATTTGCGAACTTTTGAGAAAAAAGTCTACATACAGGCGCAGTAAAATATCTAATAATTTTCCTATCTACAACAATTTAACGCTTCAGAAAAATTTCGAAATGCATGCAGCAACACATTAAAAAAATTCTAGTCTCCGAAGTTAGTATTCGTTATAAAGTAAACTTGCGGATCAATTGCACCCGTTTTGCAAAGATTTTACAAAGAGAACAAGTAAGGAAGGCTAAGTTCGGGTGTCACCGAACATTTTATAATCTCGCACGATAAAGTGATAATCGAGATTTCATTATCCGTCATTTACATATTTTTCAAATACCGTATTTGTGTAAAGTTTTATTCCGCTATCATCATTGGTTCCTAATGTATATATAATACAGAGAAGGCATCAGATGGAATTCAAAATAGCGTTATATTGGAAGAAGGCGTGTTTGTGAACCGATTTCACCCGTATTTCGTACATGTCATCAGGTTGTTAAGAAAATATTACATACCAAATTTCATTGAAATCGGTTGATGAGTTCCCGAGATATGGTTTTTGATCCACAAGTGGGCGACGCCACGAACATTTTCAATTTTTAAAAAAGGCCAAAAGCCTGGGTGCAGCTTCCTTCTGTCATTTCTTCCGTAAAAGTTAATGTTTCTGACTTTTTTGTGAGTCGGTTAACGCACTTTTAGTGATTTTCAATATACCCTTTGTATGGGAGGTGGGCGTGGTTATTATCCGATTTCTTCCATTTTTGAACTGTATATGGAAATGCCTGAAGAAAACGACTTTGTAGACTTTGGTTGACATAGCTAAAGTAATTTCCGAGATATGTACGAAAAACTTAGTAGGGGGCGGGGCCACGCCCACTTTTCCAAAAAAAATTACGTCCAAATATGCCACTCGCTAATGCGATCCTTTGTGCAAAATTTCACTTTAATATCTTTATTTATGGCTTAGTTATGACACTTTATAGGTTTTCGGTTTCCGCCATTTTGTGGGCGTGGCAGTTGGCCGATTTTGCCCATCTTCGAACTTAACCTTCCTATGGAGCCAAGGAATACGTATACCAAGTTTCATCATGATATCTAAATTTTTACTCAAGTTACAGCTTGCACGGACGGACGGACAGACGGACGGACAGACGGACGGACGGACAGACAGACATCCGGATTTCGACTCTACTCGTCGCCCTGATCACTTTGGTATATATAACCCTATATCTGACTCTTTTAGTTTTAGGACTTACAAACAACCGTTATGTGAACAAAACTATAATACTCTCCTTAGCAACATTGTTGCGAGAGTATAAAAATATTCGGTATATAGAGACTTTAGCATGCTGTATTTCGATTTAATACGTGTTTGGAATCAAGCGAATTTACAGAACTTATAGAATTAACAAATTTTTATTAATATTTAAATCATTTTGTTGTTTTATAAACTGTCTCGGAAATACGGAGTTTTTAACATTCTTTTACAATAGTATGTGATATCCAAATTCAAAAGATACGAGAATGAATTGGTTAGTTTTGCCGTAAATTGAAGCTTATGGACACTTTCTTTATATCAAAGAAACATACTTGTATTGGACAGACCTTACCTAATAACTTGTGGAATACTAATGTTCTATGCAAAGTGGATACCGCGTGAAGTCGTACAGGACCGAGTCACCGTTTCAGAAATCAGTGAAAACAAATAGAGAATTGCAGAACTTTGTTCCAAATTGTTGTAACACTTACAGTTTTCTCCGAAACAGACCCACAGCGAATTATTCGCAGAGCTCATGGGAACGTTCGCTAGAACCAATTTGCCGAGACTGGGGCATCTTGAAAGTTCGAAATGAGAAGGACCATGTATTATAGTTATGTTATATCGTTAACATTATTGAGATCAGCTTAATAATTTGTGAGTTGAGAAATTTCAAACCAAATGGAACATGTTTAAACAAAATGTTTGAACTGAAAACTTATCATTTTATAAGTAGGGGGTTCCTAAAGTTTTTTGTAGAGCAGTATTAAATATAATATTAAATATTTCCATTATATAGAAGATAGCTGGAGAGTTTTTATTATCATAGTTATTAATACGATATTGAGGGACATAGCCACAGTTTCGAAAGTATTTTCAACCACAAATTCGCGCATGGTAATAGGGTAAATTCTGTTATAAGGTCTTTGAGATGTCCTATTGTAACATTCCAGAAGTAAAGAAAATATAAGTATAAAAAAAAACCTATTTACAGTATAACGATTTGGTGGGTCTTCATGCAGAACAGACCTTACATCATGTGGATAATTTCGAGTGTAATTATTGATCTAATTGAATGCATGCAATATAAGCTCATTGTGCACAAAGTATTTACTGCTTAGTAATTAAAGCAAGGATTTTTGAAGTACTATACTAACATTCTTGAACCAGTTTGCGTTTTTCATGATCTACTTTAGTGCGTGGTATTTTGTCAAAATCGTTTCTATAAATAATTTGTATGCGAGTTATGTGACTGAAAGCATAGGTTAAAACTTTCTACTAACATTATTTCAGAGTTAATCGAACCACTGCTGGTCTAACTTTAAAGCAGAAATATTGGGAGGTAATTACTCTGAGATAACACCACCTTCGTACTAAGTTTTCTCTCTCTGACTTAGATATTTACAGATCCGGCATCTTAAGTTTGATGCTACCAGTTAAAATACCGTTGCAACTGTCCGAATCGCATTTACATATATAAATATTTAAAGATCTAAATGTAGATGCTTAAGAAAAAACTTCACAGCTCTATCTACTCACTGTTTTTAACAGAGATTAGTCCCACAGTGTTATAAGATCTTTACATTTGTTATATTACCATGTCTTCCGTTAAATCCTAATTTGGGTGAGACCACCACAAGCCCTCTCATAATCAGTAACAACCATTAATGCATATCAACATATTGCAAACGCTCTACATACAACGACGATTTTGCTTACGCTTTCAGCATGATTATGGAAGCTTTTTATTTAATAACAACAACCGACAAAGACTCCACGAAAACAATAATAATAAATGAATGAAGCCGCGGCTCAGACAATAACGCCTACAAATGCGATGCCACGGCACAGCACATTGGGTAACTCAGCACTGTGAGACAAGCAAATAAAGCAACGAATATTCATTCATTTCGCACGCATGCCACAGTCGACAATAGTGCCGACATTATCATCATTGCAGGACATAATCCTGCAGCATGTTATTAAAACAGAGCCAGTCGTTTAAAACGCTGCGCCGTAAAACAAAGCAAGCGATGTAGCCGCATTTCGCACGAATAGTCGGTAGCGCGCTGAGCTCCGACTGACAGTGTTGGTAATCCATGTCTATTCTGTGCACTATATGTTTGTATGTGCTTTGGCGGCGCGCAGCAATTCATTGTGTCCTGCCAGCGCCTTGCGATTCCATGTGCCTCCCAAGTATTTGCTTGCGCGTCTGCCACGACGCTGTGCTTAACTTGTTTGCCGCTTAATACTAAATGATCCAATATCCATTTTTCCTCTGTGTATACTTGCCATCTGCATTTAAATGCTGTGACAGCGGCAGCGGCAAGGCGCCGAAGGTCTGTTCTACAAGTGGTAGTGTGAAGCGTTGCCACTCTCAAACATCGCTGGTGTAAGCGTTTAATGCTTGCGGCGGCGCTGCCGCAGCGCTTTTAGTAAAAGCGGTCCTTTGTGGCAATTTCACTATTATTTGCCTTCGTCGCTATTTTTCGTCACTTTTTTGCAGCGTTCTTGCCTCATTTTTATTTAACTTGCCGCACGCTCATTTTCTGTTTATTCGCCTGTGCTCCACTGCGCGCAAAGCAAAGAACTAAAAAAATTAAATTAAATAAATAAAAACTGAAAGAAATAAGTATAAAAATGTATATACATACATACATATATTCATTTTTTCAAAAATTTTCAACCAGTTCCGCATGCGCGCCTTTGCGCAACTTCCTTTGACGCCACTGCCATCTTTAATGCCTTTGTTTTCATTGTAACGACGCTTTCGCTGCACTGTCTCTCTGTTGTATTGCGGAAAATTAAACATTTCCAAATTACTCTCTTGGCGGTCCTTTTCGACTGCTTGCTTATTATGCCCTCTCCTTTACTTCCTTTCCCGCCTACCTTATGCGTTTGCCTCCTCTGGCGCCCCTCCCTATTGCAATCTAGATTAAGTACTTCAAGTTAAACAGAAAACGCAAACTTTAAGTTCCATTGCGAAACTAACTTTTGCATTCCTTCGCAAGCATTTAACATTCCACGCACTGCTTTGATTGTGCAACACTACCACTGACTCTGCGATGCGCTCCAATTTGTTATTTACTCGCGCAGGAAAATTGCAGTTTTCCACCGAAATTATGCCAGATAAGTAAGTTTGCGCAAGTGGCAAAAACAGCTATACAACAACAACGTCAATATGTTAAAAATTTCGGTGCGAAAGTAATGTGCAAGCATTTTATCTCAAATACACATGTAATTACTGGTATTTCTTCTTGTTTTCCACAGTTTTGTGTTTATTACTTTTATATAAATTATGAGTTCACTTCGAGTTTTGTTTAATTTCTTCTAGGTGAGGCATTACTCGGTGATGTTGCGACAGCAAATATGAAGAACCAAATTACTAGAAAACCTTTACATTAAATTTTATACCTAGACAGTCAATGGTCATATATATTAGCTGTCTCTTTCGACTTCAGAAGCAAATAAAAAGCTAAAAGTTCCAAAAAACACTAAAAAGCACAGCAGACTAAATTTGATAATTTACATATAACTGTGCATAGGGTCGAGAAGTCATCTTTTGCCGGTTTCCGTCATATCTAAATTTGTATATTGTGTTTTGTAGTCTCGAAGCTGAAGTAAGGTCAAAGAAGATTTTTTCGTACCTAGGAATGACATTCCACAAATCCCGTATTCAGTCGTAGAACCCTTTTCGCTGAATAGAAAATTATTCACTTTCTTAAATAGTAACCGGGCTTCTTCTTCTTTGTTTAAGTGTTTCAAGCTTCCACAAATAGATAATAATATTATTTTTCAATACAGAAGTAATCCGAATACTCGGTGATTTCGCGTAAGCGATTTAAAAATTACATTTATTTTTGTATACGATGGAAAGCTGGAATTTCATAACAGGTTTTTAAGCCCTTTGGCTTAGGCTAAGGATGGGCTAAGTTCGGGTGTAACTGAACATTTTATAATCTTGCAACTTTCAACCGAACATTTTATACTCTTGCAACTTTCAAGGATCAAGGCCGGCTAAATATATTCGGGTGTTGGCACTATTTAAAAATATATCGAAAGGGTCCAACTTCATTCTTCGACGAAATCGTGAATAGATTACAATCAAAGTGAAAATACTAAATCATCCTCACTCTTATCTAATTTAGCCACATACTAATTAAATTCGCTGTGGTTTCATTAAAGTACCTCATATACTTACAATCACCAATACACATATCTAGTAACGCCAGCAGTCTCTTATTAGTTATATAGGGCTATGTCAAGTTTTCACCTGATTTCATAAATTTTAGGCACGGTTATTTATAAAACACGCTCTCTAATTTTCATTGTGTAAACTCACATATTAGCCGATATATGCGGTACAAAGTCACCCGGAACATAAGGGTGCAAAGGAAAGTATGAACACGATTCAAATCTTTTCTGATACATAGACATAATATTTTTAGGAAAGGGTTTCCTCCGATTTTTTATTATTTATCTTACACTTTGATAGATTTTTTCGACTCAACGGCAACTATAGGCACTGGGTCCTCATACTCGGTACCTAGAGGCTTGAACAGTTTCGGTTTGATTTGCAAAAGTTTTGATCATAAGATGGCACACTTCAAAGCTATAATTTATTCAAGGTTTTATGCCGTTATAATAGTTGGTGCTTTATTTGTATACTGGGATGTGAGAGAATCAGATATAATTTTTAATTATATTATATGGGAAAAAGACGTGGTTGTAGACCGATTAAACATAATTGCACTATAATATAGGAATATCAGGGGAATGTTATAAACCGAATTTGGTTGATATCGCTCTAGAAGGCCTCGAAATATGAATTTTCACCTAAATATCTGCCAAGCCTTTTGAATGAACACACTGAGAAAAAATTTAATCTCCCATTTTCTAAATATTCTCCAACTACAAGTGTCACTCCTTAATGAGATTCGTTATGCCAGATTTGAGCTCTTTAGCTTAATTTACCGCTTAGTTATGGTACTTTAAAAGTATATGTTTTCAATTAACGGTGGTCGAGACAGGGAACCAATTAGGCCCATCTACAATACCAAACTTCTCATGATGCCAAAGAACATGCTCACCAAGTCTCAACAAGATATCTTATTATAACCTGAACAGGGTATATAAAGTTTGTCACGAAGTTTTTAACACCCTATAAAGTATGTACTTATATAATATAAATGATCAGTATGTTGAGCTGAGTCGATTTAGCCACGTCCGTCTGTCTGTCTGTCTGTCCGTCCGTCCATCCGCCTTTCTATATATATACGAACTAGTCTCTCAGTTTTTAATATACCGTTTTGAAATGTCATTTTCTCTTCAAGAAGCTGCTCATTTGTCGGAACTGCCGATATCGGACCACTATAACATATAGCTGCCATACAAACTGAACGATCGGAATCAAGTTCTTATATGGAAAACTTTCACATTTGACAATGTATCTTCACGAAATTTGGTATGAGTTATTGTTTATAGAAATAATGTAATATCGGAAGAAATTGTTCAAATCGGCCAACTATAGCATATAGCTGCCATACAAACCGAACGATTGGAATCAAGGGCTTGGACGGAAAACTTTCGTATTTCGAGGTGGTATCTTCACAAAATTTGACATCGATTACTACTTAAGGTAGCAATGTAATCTCCCACAAAATTGTTCAGATCGGATTACTTTAGCATATAGCTTCCATACAAACTTAACACATTGTTACTAGAAGAAACGCACCTGTGAAGGGTATATTAGCTTCGGTGCAGCCGAAGTTAACGTTTTTTTGTTTTTACTCAAGTTACAGCTTGAGTACCAGCGGACAGACAGACAGTCACCCAGATTTCAACTCGTCTCGTCATCATGATGTATACAATCGTTAGATGATCACTCCCCATATAACGGTACTATTAAAAACTACTAAAAGTGCGATAAATCAATAACTAAATATTAAGGGTACAACCAAACCTACTTCTCATATAGCACAATTTTAAATTCCAGTGGATTCCCGTACTTTCAAGTACACAAATCAAGAACTACTTGTTGTAACAGGATAAAACTTTGCACCAATAATTCCTTTAAAGTATGCCATAAAAACCTGCCCAAATTCAATCAAAACTGTTTAAGCCCTCAAATGCAGGAAATGTGGACTCCAGCAACAGCCAAAATGTGAGTTATCTCAATGAAAATGTAAGAGTGGGTTTTACTCATAACAGTGTACATATGTACTATATATGTATTCCCTTAACCAAGTTACAGCTTGCAAAAACAGACGGACCGACGGACAGCAATACATTGTCTCGTCATCCTGATCATTTAAATATAATATACATATATATTCTCGATTATCGTTAGTTGAACAAAAGTATTAAACTTTGTAGCAACATGTTGCTAAAATGGATTGAACGACTAATACCTTTTTTAAGCCTAATTCTGTTTATAAATTTAAGATAAAATGTGGCCGTTATTGTATTCTTTTTACGAACTTTCCCGTTATAAAAATATAGGACGGCATAACAAATAAAAATTTGACATAAAGATTTTATATCTGTCTTCTTGGGAACTGCGAAATGAAAAAATATAAAATAAAAATCATATGATGTGGCAAAATTAAATATAAATTCTTTCTACTCAGCAATTATTGAAAGCAAAGGAACTGAAAAACAACTCTCATATACTAGAATAATGACTTATATGTACATATATAAACCAATAAAAGCTTTTATCACTTTGGCATGGTATACTACTGTGCCCAAGGTGACATTTGAATTTAAACTGTATGCTCCGAAGGATTTGGAGAGTTATTTTTTTTTTTTAGGTTGGTAGTACTGTCAGTCACATTTATGTCAAATTTCATGTCAAAATATTCATTAGTGTTTGAGATACGTGTCGTTTTGTGAGCTGCTAAAAGTGAGTTTTTCGTTTTTTGCGATGTCGAAATTTGTTGAGCAAGGAATTTGCAATAAATTTTGTTTACGGAATCAATTTTCTGCTGCGGATACGTTGAGGATGGTGCAGAAAGCCTTTGATGATGAGGATATGTCTAAAAAAATGTTTACAAGTGGTATAGTGAGTTCCAAGCCGGCCTTGAACGTGTCGAAGACGAAGAGCGTCCAGGCGTCCAGGCGACCATCAACCTCAACCGACGAAGCTCACGTTCAACAAATCAAATATTTGGTGTTGAAAAACCGTCGATTAACGATTAGAGACCTTCCTGATGAAGTTGGCATATCGAAAGGCTCAGCCAATACCATTTTTAAGGATGTTTTGGGCCTCAAGCGCGTAAAATCTCGACTGGTACCGAAAACATTGAATTTTTTGGAAAAAAGGCGTCGCGTTGAAGTGTGTGAAACGATGCTTTCCGACTACCAGCGTGTCATGAAACGCATTATAACTGCCGATGAGACTTGGATCTATGCTTACGACCCCGAAACAACTGATCAATCGAAGCGATGACGGAACTGAAGTCCATCCCCGAAAGTGACTACAACCAGTGTTGCGAAGATTGGAAAATCCGTTGGCATAAGTGCATTGCATCGGGAGGGGATTACTTTGAAGGGGATGAAATTGATTTGGAAGAATAAATAAAGAATTTTCAAAATAAATACAATGTCACCTTATTTTTTGGTATACTCTCTTGTATTAACCTCAACATTTGACACTTTTGGCAAGAAAAGAAAACTCAAACTAAGAGAGCAAAATAGTGTGGAATAAAAATGTGCTTTATAGGTATTTTTTACATTAAATAAATAAATTATTGAAAGAGATTTTAGATTATAGTATATTATGTACATATGCCATACTCGTATATCATGTCAACAAAACAGCTTAGGAAATATGCCTAATCCCATTGATGTGCTGTTTTGTATAAATTTCAACTTTGATCATGTAAGGATTTCTTTCGACATTGCCAATAAAAACAATGTATTATATGTGCATAACTGATACTTTGGTTGCAAGAAAAGTATCCAAAAGCAACGCTAAAGTAATGGATACGGCATTATTTTCTTTCTTTTTATTGTTTATGTGTGAGAATGTTTGTTGGGATTAAGAGGAGCTCACGAACACATAAGAAATACAAATATAAATACAAAGCGGGAATCTGTACATGTTTTAGGTGTTGCTGAGCCAATTTTTATGAAAACAGCAACACAAACATAAAAAATGTTAATATAATAAGCAGAAGTAACCAACACATCACAAGGCACACCAAAGGCAAGAGAGTCACCGAACGTGTGCAACCTTGAGTCAAGCATTGTTTGCCACAACTTCGCCACACATGCACCCATTGATGTTGTGACAACATACTTGCACTAACACATGCACACACATACGGTTGGCGGCAGGATTAGAAGGACGTTTACATGTGAAATATAAACATAAACAATATCACAAACACATACATATATATGTACTTGCAGCGGAGAGTATTTGAAAGCGTTGCTGTTAAAATCAACAACTTATGGAAGATGAAGTCTTTCGATGTTCTTGTGGCATTGACTAAGTGTGAATACAACAATATAGCCATTCATAAATATGTATGTAAGGCCAGGCGAGCAAGTAAGTCGTTGGCGGTCTGCTTATGTAAGCAGATAAGCTGATCTTATTAGTTTCTGAAAGGAATTTGGTGGCAAATAATATGAAGATGTTGCGTCACAATGAATGTCAGTTAGGTAAAGGAATTGTTGTTGTTGAATTGTTTTAGAAATTTACTATAAACAATGAGTTGTAAAATCTGTCTTAAAATATATTTGGCTGAATGAAATATAATCTTAACATAACTAAAGGCGTTTTAAAAGCAGCTACCTGGCCAGCTGATAAAAAGAGGCAACAAGCACGAAAATAAGTTTTCAAATCATTGCTTAGCCAAAATGACAATGGAAGCAGAGCTAATTATACATACACGCATAATGTAGTCATACAGTTGATATCAGTTAGAAGAGAGGTCGCAGAGCCTCTGGATAGTTCAAGTTGTCACCGAGAAGTCATCGAAAAGTCAATATGTAGCTTCTCTAAGCCGAAGTAAGATAATAAACCTAATTTTAGAATTTGCTAATCGACATAATTTAAAATGAGTATCTCTATATGTAGATCACTATATAATTTATATTACACCTCCTACAAATGAATTAATCCGCTTCTAAAATACTGACAATTTTTACAAAAACCTTTTTTAAGAAACACGACTGCCTAAGGATAGAATTCAAGTCCTCAATAACATATCAGCTTATGGTCTTGAAATATAAGAACCACCTTTTCACTCAGTTTCTATACACTTGTATCTAAAACGACACTCGCTAGGAGAACTTTGATTTCCTGTAAAATTTCTTCAACCTTTCTAAAATATTCTATTTTTACTATTTCCGTTAAGTATTGATGAAACTACTGTAATATTTTCACCATTTCTTTCTAAACTGATCTAATTCATCGTTGCACCTTCAGCGTTATTTGATATTACTTTTGACTGTTTGACATATTTTAATAAGTATAATATTATTTTGTCTTTTTAAATTAGTCTCCATGATCGCTTACAATTTTTTAGTTGTCTGAATTCTCCAATCATTATTGCAGCTTATTGAGTTTTGAAAATATGGGCCTAAGTTCTAAGTAGATAAACGCTTTAGTCGTTTCAGTAATCGATTTCACGATGCTTAATATATCGGGTGATTTTTTTGAGGTTAGGATTTTCATGCATTAGTATTTGACAGATCACGTGGGATTTCAGACATGGTGTCAAAGAGAAAGATGCTCAGTATGCTTTGACATTTCATCATGAATAGACTTACTAACGAGCAACGCTTGCAAATCATTGAATTTTATTACCAAAATCAGTGTTCGGTTCGAAATGTGTTTCGCGCTTTACGTCCGATTTATGGTCTACATAATCGACCAAGTGAGCAAACAATTAATGCGATTGTGACCAAGTTTCGCACTCAGTTTACTTTATTGGACATTAAACCAACCACACGAATGCGTACAGTGCGTACAGAAGAGAATATTGCGTCTGTTTCTGAGAGTGTGGCTGAAGACCGTGAAATGTCGATTCGTCGCCGTTCGCAGCAATTGGGTTTCGTTACGGTGAATGGCGATCGCTATCGTTCGATGCTAACAAACTTTTTGTTGCCAAAAATGGAAGAACTGAACTTGGTTGACATGTGGTTTCAACAAGATGGCGCTACATGCCACACAGCTCGCGATTCTATGGCCATTTTGGGGGAAAACTTCGGAGAACAATTCATCTCAAGAAATGGACCCGTAAGTTGGCCACCAAGATCATGCGATTTAACGCCTTTAGACTATTTTTTGTGGGGCTACGTCAAGTCTAAAGTCTACAGAAATAAGCCAGCAACTATTCCAGCTTTGGAAGACAACATTTCCGAAGAAATTCGGGCTATTCCGCACCGAAATGCTCGAAAAAGTTGCCCAAAATTGGACTTTCCGAATGGACCACCTAAGACGCAGCCGCGGTCAACATTTAAATGAAATTATCTTCAAAAAGTAAATGTCATGAACCAATCTAACGTTTCAAATAAAGAACCGATGAGATTTTCCAAATTTTATGCGTTTTTTTTTTAAAAAAAGTTATCAAGCTCTTAAAAAATCACCCGATATTTTACACAACGGATGGATGATATATTTTCTAGAAGTCTTATTATTTACTTGGTTGTTTCACTACAGTACCGGAAGAAATAGCAGGAAAAAGAAGAAAGGACGCTATAAATACGACTAGTCCTTATTATTATTTTTTAAGTCCCTTTCTCTCCAAAAAGTTGTCATATGTCGCAACCGCCGATATTTTACCACTATAGCAAAGTACGAAGTTTTTCTGTGTAAAACTTTTTTATTCAATAAAATATGTTCACGATATTCAATGAAACAATCTTTGAATATATTATGCAGATCGACAACTATAGCTTATAGCTGCCTTACAAACTGACCGATCAAAACCGAATTTTTTATGGAAAATTTTTAATTTATGAAGGGATTTTCTTGTTTTTAATATTAATTGCACAACTAAGTTCCCCATAATAAACTTATCCTAGACATTTGGAAAATAAACTGAGTTTCAACAATAGTGACTTTGTTCATGTGTCATATACTTATGGTTGTGCCAATACTTCCGATTTTTGCCAATAATCGCCATTTGCGGGAAGTGTTGATTTTCTTCCTTCAGTCAAATAAATCGGAAGCGTTTAAATGGATCCTCTTACCCGCTATATTCCCCAGATATTGCACCGTCCGATTATTATTTGTTTCGTTCGATGACACTAAGTCTCGGTCAAAAGCAATTCCACTCAGTTGTGAATAGCGATGGGCAATATTTCCATTAATTAATTTTTTACCATTTCCTTGCAATAAAATTGCATTTTCATTTAAAAGAAACAGCGAGAAATTATGTAGTTGCGTATGAATATTTTAGATAAAATTTGTTTGCTGAGCATAGTGAAAAGGCGAATTATATATGTACATACCTAAATATTCAAAGCATGCAAAAGTTATACACACTAAGTCACATTCGAAACCCAAGTGTTTGTTTAGAGTATTAACCAAAATTTCTAAATGACTACAACAACTAATTAACACGCCGTGCGCCCTCGACGTCTGCAAGTGGGAAGCTATGAGCGGGTTTTTGCCTGCCAAACCCAAAAAATTTACTATATGTATGATCGCAATTGGCCGCACATTTGAAATTGGAAAATAATAGTTTCGAAAATATTGATTCCGCTGAGTACGGAGGCACCAATGATTGTGAAAGTTAGACTGCACCCAAAACAAATGCAAGCAATACCAGCCCGGTTGCAGCTGCCACGTGTGGTAACAATTGCATGTAATGCAGCAATCTGCAACAATTTTGATAGCTTATGCATGTATGTGTGTGTATATATGAATATATATCAACCCAATTGCCAACCCTAAACTGTAGCCAGTAGCCAAACCTTATATCCGCTACACTTTCCTCTTTGTTGATTACGTTCTTGATGCATACAACGCCACCATTGCCGTCACTTCTGTCACTCCGTGCTGTAAATCTGCAACAAGCATTTGTCGACAGCTAAAATGCATTCACGCTTGCACCCTTCAGTGCTTCAAGCCGTACAACCTCCACCCTTAGCCTACAAACTTACATCTGTGGCATGTATATGTACGTTTGTTTATGTATTGTATACACTTGCGTGTGTGAGTTGGCATTCTTTGGCATTTCTCACATCTATCTGTTGTTGTTGTTTTATGCATCCCTTTGATTGTGTGTTTATTTGCCGCCTCGCAAATGTGTTAATTTCCACTTCAATATGCCACTTACAATGCTGTAGCGCGCACTAACTACTTGCAGCACGCGCCACATGCTTTCAATGCAGATGCAGTTAAAAAGCGAGTCCTTCACACTCATGCTAGAAATATTATAAATGAATGTCTAATTTACACCGCAACAAAATTCATGCAAAATCGCTACAATAGTTGCAGGCACACACACACGAACATGTGTAAGTATGTAAGTATGTTTGCGTAGCAGTTATGGCAATTATAAATGCATTTGCATGCATATTTCCCTTTAAATACATGCAACAAAGTCAGCCATCAGCCATCACCAGCAGTCAAAAGTGCTGATGCAGTACCGTGTGGCAACAAGGGGTGCAACCTTGTAGCTATGAAAGACTTTCTTTTCTACAAGAGCAGGGATGCTTAGCACGTTGGCCCTGAACTTTCTGCAATATTTCTATTTGTCTGCATAATTTATGGCTTCCGATTATGAAAGTCCATATATGTATGTATACAATGCAGTTATGTTTATATTAGCATTAGAAGAGAGTCCAAATTATATGTGTTTGTATGTATGAAATTCACTCTGAAGTGCTGTTAAAATTCAAAAGTCTGCAAAATTTCATTGCCGTTCTTCATGAAGATTAAATACATAAATAGAAGCTCATTCAGCTTCTTCTGCTGAGAAAAAAAACTAATTAAATTATGAATTTATAGAAGAAAAAAATATTTGCATTTCGACTAAACTATTTTTGACGTTTCTATTTCCCTCAAGCACTTTGAAAATAACAGCTGGAGTACTAACTTTAAGACAGTGGGCCCGCTTTTCTTTTTTTTTTAAATTCCTTGAAAATATTGTAAGCTATCTAGCCTTCGCTCTCTGCAAATCCAGAAAATATGATTATGCTATCATAAATACTGATTTCTTTTTCTTCAACAAAATTTAAGTTCGTAATTTTTTATTTTACTGTTAACTGTTAAAAAAGATACTTCTTGACAGACGTTGAAGGGTTCGTTATACTCTCCTCCATTAGGCTCAATTTCTGAACTTTTCTTTATGAGAGGAGAGGGCAGATCTATTACTTCTCATTAAAAAAATACATTTTCCACGATTTTCATAAGCTAAATTGAATTCACCAAAGATGCATTCTATGGGCGCTTGAAGCGCATCATCGTACTTGGTGGCTTTAACGCCAGGGTGGGCAAAGAAAGCATCTTTGGCATAACAGCCGGTAAATTCAGCCTCTACGAGGAAACATCCCCAAATGGGTAGAGGGTCCGAAATATGATTATCTATAGTACTAGATTCCAGCACAACTAAATTCATCAAGTTTCCTGACTGTCTCCGAAGCGAAAAGCCACCAACCAGATAGATCATGTTGTGATAGATGGAAGACACGTCTCCAGTGTTTTAGACGTGCGCACTCTCCGAGGTGCTAAAATTGACTGCGATCAATATCTTGGTGCACCCAAGATACGCACATGCCTATATGCAGCAAAAACGTCAACAAACACAAGGAAGGTTCGCGTCGAAAAGCTGAAATGACAACAGACAACAGAACGGTCTTCTACCCGACTTACACTTCTGCTTTCTGAGGGCACTTGTCAACAACTCAGTATAAGGGAACTGTGGCACGGCACTTCAAGCTCCTTACATACAGCTGCAACAGAAACCATCTTTTTATCGAAAATGCTAAAAAGCGAGTAGAGAGAAAGCTGACTGCCTACCTCGCAACGTTACAATCGACTACAACACGTGCGGGATAGGAAAGATATCGAGAGTTGAAGAAAGAATCGAGACGCATTTGCAGACAAACAAAGGGAGAGGCCGAAATGCGTGAGTACGAAGAGCTTGATAAGCTGGCCGACAATGTAGTGCTCGAAAGTTCTACTATTCGACTAACAGAAGGTTTCAAGCATATCCTTGCAGAACCTCCAGAGGTGATCTAGTAAGTGAAGAAGTGAGCCTGCTTAATGGTAGTGAAAGCGTAACACAAGGAGATGTCGAACCAAATTCCCTAATCGATGACTTGGAAATGACCCGTGAAAAGAGAATCGACACATACCACCTCTTCGTCGATGTAAAAAATGCTTTTGACAGTACGAAAATGATCTGCCTTTATGCCGCAATGTCTAAAACTAATACGACTGTGTAAACTAAGGTTGAGCGATACCGAAAACTTTGTAAAGACCGGGAAGGACTTCTCCGAGCCATTCGATACAAAATGAGATTTCAAACAAGGCGATTCCCTTTAATGGGACTTCTTCAATCTACTCTTGGAGAAAATAGTTCAAGCTGCAGAACTTAATAGAGAAGGTACAATCTTCTATAAGAGAGTACAGCTGCTGACGTACACCGATGATATTGATTTCATTGACCTCAAAAACCGCGCCGTTAGTTCTGTTTTCTCCGTAATGAAAAGGAAAGCGAAGCAAATGAATCTGGTAGTGAACGAGGGCAAGACCAAATATCTCCTGCCATCAAACAGTCGTCACACTCGCTAGGCTTCCACGACAATGAAGACAGTCATAACTTCGAAGTCTTAGATAATGTCATCTATCTTGGAACCAGTATTACCAGCAACAACAATATCAGCCTCGAAATCCAGTCAACTGACTGAGTAGGAGAAGTAAATTGAGTAAATTGAAATTGAGAAGTAAAGTCTTCTCTCGGCGAACAAAACTCTTATAAGTCACTCATTGTTCCCGTCCTGCTGTATGGTGCAGAGGCATGGACGATGACAACATCTGATAAGTTGAAATTACGAGTTTTCGAGAGAAAGGTTCAGGCGAAAATTTATATTCATTTGCGCTTTGGCCACGGCGAATACCGCATTCAATGAAACCGTGAGATGTATGAAATATTCGACGACTTTGACATAGTTCAGCGCATTAAAAGAGGTCAAGTTGTCCGAATGGACGAAAACACTCCAGCTCTAAAAGTATACGACGCATACAAGCGCGGGAAGCAAAGGAAGAGCGAGAGACCTTGGCTCGCTTTTAGCCTCCAATTGGCGTCACATTGCGAAAAGAACGACTGACGCGCTGTTGTTACTCGGCTATAACCCCGTAAGTGGTGTTTACGCCAGTAAAGAAGAAGAAGAAACGGAAAACACTGGTATTGCTACGTTAAAGGTCAATCTTGGGAGTCGGATACCGCCAATTTCAGAGAAGGCGAAAGCTTACTTTTAAAAACGAAAAAATTGAGGTGGTTATCGATCAATAAAATCGACCAATCTTCTAGCTCCCTAGAAAAATCTCATCAAATTCATTAGCAATACAGAGATGTCTTAAAACTTTTTAAGTTGTTCTTGTACTCGTATGACCCAATTAGGTACTTATTAAAACGTATAAACAGTGAGTATAACTGAATTTTAAATAGACCTTCCAGGTTTAGTAGGGGAACCCTTGACCAGCACGGATGAATTATAAACCGCATAAGTTCATGTAAAGTCTAGTAAGATGAACAACATTATATTTGCATTCAATTGAATTTTGTTTAGCATATTTGAAATGATTCAATGTACATACATATATATTTACCAAATTATTCGATAACTTATTGTCATTTTGAAGGTAACTTCAATTTGCCGCTCTTATAGAATCCACTGTGCCGGTTGAAAAAAATCTGGGACAGTCGATTTTCAAAAGCTTCTTTTGAGACGAGTTTTTTAAGAGCAAAGTTCTTCGCCATAGACAGGAACAGGAGTATATGTATGTATGTATATAGCACCACTTAAGCAGTTAGTTCACAATGAAAACCACTTTTAACGCCATTAAACGCATAAGAAAACTGGAACAATGCCCAAGTGCGAAAGGGAGGCTGAAAATACGAAATGCCGAGAATGTATTATCTTTTGCAATCAAGTGAGCCCTTAATGAAATAAACTGCCATTTTTCGAATGTAATTTATCTTAGTTCAATCAAATAGAAAACCTACGTCAACACCCAATACCTAGAACCGCGCAAAAACAGCCCCATGTGACATTGAAAATCGTCGAAAAAATACGCAGCTGAACTTTTTGTGTCGCATTGCTCATTTTTTATTGAATCGATCAGAGGGAAGTGGCAACAACAACAATGGATACAATGCGTAAAAAATGGCAGCAAGCGAACACTGATTTACCCCTGGTAAACCGGAGACATTCTGACGCGTATATACAAGTATATGTATGTATGCAAAGTGTGCATTTGGCTACGTGTGTTTGTTGCCTGGTATATGCATCGGACTATACTTACTTGGCAGTGCCCAAAACATGGGAAAAGTGAACGTCATAAAAAACCGGAAAACAACTGTGTTTAGAAAAAAGGGATGCGCTTTACGAACACAGACACACATACGTTCATGGCCACAAATACATATAAATGTATTTAATTTTAACAAAGGATTGTGGAATATGTGATTAATCATTGCGGTAATTGAAAAGCAAATATGCAACTGCGATACACACATATGTACATACATTACTAATATATGTACATACCCATGCAAACATATAAAGTGTCATTCATAGCGCTTCACTGGTGTTGCCACCAGAAGGCGTTGCATGACACCAAAACACACAACAAATCGAACTTACTGACTATTATAACTTTTATTGTTATTATTGTTGTTGTTATTTTATATCCGTACATGTGTAGATACATGCAGCTTCTGCCCAAACCCGATCGTTTAACTGGTCATTTCCTTAGCAACGCATTAATATTAGAATGGCAGATTGGCTTGCAATTGGGAAATTTATCGCCTTAAGCGGATTATTTTGAAATTAGTCAATCGGTCGGGTATTAAATACGAGCTTAAAGTGCTTTTGTACCGTTCTAGGGCTTTTGAAAAGTGGGCACGGTCCGAACAAGTGGACAATGACCAAATGGTTACTGGTGGCGACACAAAATGTGGCATCAATTACTTTGCTTATTAACTATTTTGCTGAATTACGTGCCTCTTTTGTGTGAAGTAGCGAGCAGCCGGCTTTTAATGTGATTAAAAATTAAATCCAGTTTATTGACCGAATCAATTAAGTGAACTACAAAATGTTGCATGCAATTGAAATGCTAATTTCAATTCTTTGGAGCAAAGGAAGAATACTTTTTATTAGCTGCCGATCCGCGTTTTGTAGGTAATACGTTTAATATAGAACTTGAAAATGTGAGGTATAGACAGCTTATGTAGCAGTGAGGAGTCATTAAAAATGAACATTATATAAATTTTTACTTTGTGCATTCCATTCAGTTTCACTTATCACTTTTTGTACAATGTATCTCCGGGATTGAGAGTAAATATGTATAACAAAGGCATTAATTCTTTTATACTAGCTATTTAAAAGAAATAATCCCGACATAAACTGTCAGCAACAAAAACAAGTAAGTTACCTTAGTACATACATTTCTCCTATATTAAAAGAATTTTCATGCATTTTCTAATAGAAGAGTACACATCACCATCAGAGTAATATTTCCGTAAAAATGGGACTGCTAACTATAAAAGAAGCTCTGCCCGTAGCTCATTTGACTCACAACAAATGCACTATAAACGAGTCCTTACAATCGCGTTTTGCGAAAACTTAAATCGAATCAGGAATAAATTATGGTTGACACCCATTAACCTATATAGCCTCAGCTTAAGGGTTTATTGCAGTATAGAAATCTGAAACAATCGATAACATTCTTTTCATATTTCAACATCCAAACTATTTTCAAAGAAATAGCCATTTCAGTGGCGTGGCAACTATGGTATGTAGGTTTGAACAGACGGCAAAGATCTATCATCATTTTCCTTAAACTAATTTCCTTGATACGGTCGTTACGATATCTAATAGCATTGACAGACGGCAGCGTTAAACCAGATTAATTGCATTTTTCGGGATTAATTCAGGAGTTACCACAGCTAACTCCGTTGCTGAATCCAAAAATAACTCTCAAAATTTTAGGGAGTTTGTGAGATTTTCGTTGACAACATTGTTAAAAATGGCTAATTTTCATCTATTGTGAATGAAATACAAGCAAACCCTGACAGCTGTTTATCAAATTCTCAATATAATATCAATAAAACTTCTATGTTATGATGCAGTTTTAAAAATAATGTGTTGATATGTTTTTGTAATAAAAAATGGTTTGGTAAAAATTGGTCGGCTAACAACCGTAATGTTTATCTTCTACCAATTTTCATTGAAAATATTATAAAAAGGACAATGAGCTGTTTATGAGAGTTTCAGCGCAGTTAATCCGGATTAACGCTGCCGTCTGTCAAGGCTATAAGGTTCTAATAAGTCGCTTACATGAAATTTGGTTTTAAAAATCATTAAATATTTTTCTGTCGTTTGAATAGAGCAAAGGCCTTCGAAAGTTATAGAAAAGGAAAAAATTCATATTAGCTTAAAATCCAATAAAATAACAAAAATTAAAAGAACAATTAAGAAAGCTCAAAGCTCAAGGAATTCCTTCAGGTAGTAATATGTGATATTAACTCGACTGAAAAGCTCACTTTAATTTGATGAGTTAACAATATATATACATATATACAATTGATATATTTGAACCCCACATATGTTTATATCTAAATGTAAAAAATTTAAAGTTAATCAAGGGATTTTGGGATTTTGCGGTAGCCCTTTATTTTGAAATAAAGGTGACAAATTCTTCATTTCAAAATTAAATTAATATATTTTTTCGCAATTTTTTCGATCTGTTTTTACAATTATCGGTCATTTTTCTCGCAATTTTTGTCGATTTTCGTTCGGACATTTTCCGGTTAAATTACTTTTATTGTGCTATTGCTCATTTTACGCATTTTTCGATTTGGCTTTCGTTATTTGGGAATCGGCATTTTCCGTTTTCGCCAGTTGATTCTCAATATTAAATTGTTCTGTGCCAAATAATTTTTTCGTGAATTTTAATTCAACCATAGCAAAATGAGCAAGCCAAAGCCAACTCTCGCAAACCTGTCTCCAAGTAAGGAGTTGACGGACTTAAAGTCATTAAGACGTCAAAGAACGGTTGCGAAAAATAGTATTTTGCGCATTAAAACGGGCCTTCTCGAAAAGACTATGTCTTTGATTGAAGATTGAAGAAATTGATGAAGACGACATGGCCCAAGAGAGTTAGAGGAGATAATCGTTGAAACGAAGTCCATAATGAAGTCAATTTTAGCGAAAAATAAAACTTCACTTACCGAAACATCTTTTGTAGCTTCTCACAGCTCAAGGCTCCCTAAAATGAATTTGCCGAAATTCAAGGGAGAATATTCAGAATTGAAATATTGTATGAGTTTGTTTGAGAGCTTGGTTCATAACGATCCAAATATCTCAGATATAAAAAAATTTAACCATTTGGTAAATTGTCTATCTGGAGAGGCTTTGGGAACAGTTAAAGCGTTTCAGATGTCGGATGAAAATTACCCGAAAGCGTTGGCAAGTCTCAAAAAAGTTTACGAAAATAAATGTTTGATATTTTTCAATACAATATCTAAAGTTTTTGAGCTGCCAACAATCCCAAAGCCTTCTGCGCCTTCATTGCGTTCAATGATTGACGAAGTGTCAGCGGTATATGATTCATTGATAATATCCGCTATCAGTGGAAGGAGCATCACACTCAAGAACGAAGCCCATACTAACAGGCAGTACGAGTCATGGGAAGCAACAACAAATGGATAGGACCAAATTGGCGCTAGTTGATGCAAACACAAGGCAGCCTAGATGTCAACAGTGCAAATCCAAGATGCAGCAGGGGTTCAAGTTCATGAAATCAGTGCCTTTATGCATAAATTGTTTGCGTAAAGGGCACATGGTCTCTAAGTGCAGAGCGGATCGTTGCCGAATATGCAATCGATCCCATCACTCGCTCTTGCACCAGTATCCAGTGTCCTTCCCCGGTGCACCTCATCCGCAACCATCCACCACACATGCCATGCATTCAGCGAGTATGCCGGATCGGGTAATGTTGGCAACAGCAGTAACTTTAGTGAGGACCGGTTGTGGAGATTACCTGCCTGCGAGAGCGTTACTGGACTCAGGCTCCCAGGTCAACTTCATGACGGAGGAATTAGCACAGAAGTTGCGGATTCGACGTCAACATAAAACGTTAAGCGTAATAGGAATTGGAAATTCCAATACGAAAGTGGGGTCAAAACTAAGCGATTAAATAATTATGAATTTTCGGCGGAACTTTGGGTAATGCGATGCATTTCGGCAAATCATCCATACCATAACATCAATGTTAGTGGCTGGTAAATTCCGCACAATATTGAATTGACGGATCAAGAATTCCACAAATCTAAAAAAGGAGATATCCTTTTAGGTGCTGAAACATTTTTCGATCTTTTAGCTGTTGGCCAAATTAAAAATGGTCCTAACCAACCAACTTTTCAGAAAATCCTTTTAGGATGGATTGTATCTGGCAAATACGCCAGTAATATAAGTTCTCCTCCCAGATTACAAAGCACATTATGCCAAACTGAGGAAGACTTTACGTCAATAGATTCAGTAGTGCTAAAATTTTGGGCTCTAGAAGACTTACCTTCAGAATCAAATGGCATTAAATTCACACAAGAGCAACAAATAAAAATCGTATGTAAATACAACTCAAGTATTGCCTTCAGGACGGCTTCAAGTCAAAATGCCTTTTAAAGCTGACCGGCCACTCCTATGAAACCGCAGTTCGGCGGTTTCAGGCCCTGGAGAGAAGGATATTAAAAGATCCAGAACTTCGTAAAATGTATCTGGACTTTATGAATGAATATAGAGCACTGGGTCACATGAGCCCAATGAACAATAAGATCCCGAGTGAGCCACACTACTTCATTCCGCATCAATGCGTTTTAAGGTCCGAGAGCACAACAACCAAATTACGTGTTCAAAGAAAAGCTATACTCAACTCATCTTCGTTTTCGCTTACATAAGTAAGCACTAACAGCGGACATTACTAAAATGTGTCGCCAAATAATTATGCACCAAGAAGACAGAAATTATTAACTTATTGTGTGGAGAGAGCATCCTATAGAGCAAATACAATTTTTTCGTCTTAACACCGTAACATACGGCACTGCGCCTGCTCCATTTCTCGCAACACGGTGTTTGCAAATGCTCAGTGATGCCACTACAACGAAATATCCACTCGGCTCATTGGCCATCAAAAGAGACTTGATGATTTATAAAGAGGGTCCGAAAATTTTGAGTTTCTAGATCTTTAGAGAAGTCAAGTTATTCAAAAATTAAACTCGGCCGGATTCAGCTTAACGAAATGGTTTTCGAACCACCCTAATTTTTTCGACACTGATTGCACTGAGAAGTCATTAAGCTTCAATGACAAAAATTCCGCTAAAACATAAGGAATCCATTGGTTGCCGAAAGAGGATTTTTTTCCCTTTGTTTTAGATGACAATTTTAATGATTTGCGAGCCACTAACAGAAATATATTGCCAGTTTCTGCTCGCCTTTTTGATGCTCCTGAATTGCTAGCCCCACTAGTTACCAAAGCAAAAATCTTATTGCAAGAGCTTTGGATCCACAAACTAGATTGGGATGAGTCGATTCCATTGCGCCTTGATACTAGCTGGCAGAACTTTAAAGACAACCTAATGCAGCTCTCATCGATAAGCATTTCTTGTTACGTAAACGTTGAGTCAAGTGCTATCTGCTAAATATGTACATGGCTTCGCCGACGTCTCAATAAGGCCGTACGGATGCTGCATATACATACGAAGCCAATCTGCTAGTGGTATTAAATGTATGCTGCTTACTGCAAAGTCTAGAGGGGCTCCGCTGAAGACCAAATCTCTTCCCCGTCTTGAGGTCTTGGTTGAATGTTGAATCGACATTTCGAAAAAATTACATTTTGAACAGACTCTGAAATAGTTTTACTTACTTATTTCACTGACGTAGACACCGCTTACGCGGTTATAGCCGAGTTAACAAAAGCGCGCCAGTCATTTCTTCTTTTCGCTACGTGGCGCCAATTGGATATTCCAAGCGAAGCCAGGTCCTTCTCCACTTGCTCCTTCCAACGGAGTGGAGGTCTTCCTCTTCCTCTGCTTCCCCCGGCGGGTACTGCGTTGAATACTTTCAGAGCTGGAGTGTTTTCATCCATCCGGACAACATGACCTAGCCAGCGTAGCCGCTGTCTTTTAATTCGCTGAACTATGTCAATGTCGTCACATATCTCGTACAGCTCATGGTTCCATCGAATGCGATATTCGCCGTGGCCGACGCGAAGAGGACCATAATTCTTTCGCAGAACTTTTCTCTCCAAAACTCGCAACGTCGACTCATCAGTTGATGTCACCGTCCAAGACTCTGCACCATATAGCAGGACGGGAATTATGAGCGACTTATAGAGTTTGGCTTTTGTTCGTCGAGAGAGGACTTTACTTCTCAATTGCCTACTCAGTCTGAAGAAACACCTGTTGGCAAGAGTTATCCTGCGTTGGATTTCCAGGCTGACATTGTTGGTAGTGTTTATGCTGGTTCCCAAATATACGAAACTATGTACAACTTCAGTTATGACTGTCAACAGTGACGTGAGAGCCAACTCGCGAGTACGACAGAACTACTGGCGCGGGTGTTGAGGCCGATAATATCAATATCATCGGCATACGCCACCAGCTGTACACTCTCATAAAAGATTGTACCTGTTCGATAAAGTTCAGCAGCTCGAACTATTTTCTCCAGCAGCAGATTGAAGAAGTCGCACGATAGGGAGTCGCCTTGTCTGAAACCTCATTTGGTATCACAAGGCTCGGAGAGGTCCTTCCCGATTCTGACGGAGCTTTTGGTGCTGCTCAACGTCAGCTTACACAGCCGTATTAGTTTTGCGGAGATACCAAATTCAGACATCGCGGCATAAAGGCAGCTCCTTTTCGTGCTGTCGAAAGCAGCTTCGAAATCGACGAAGAGGTGGTGTGTGTCGATTCTTCTTTCATGGGTCCTGTCCAAGATTTGGCGCATGGTGAATATCTGTTCGGTTGTTGATTTGCCAGGTCTAAAGCCACACTGATAAAGTCGAATCAATTTGTTGACGATGGGCATTAATCTTTCACACGATGCTGAGGAGGCTAATCCCATGGTAGTTGGCGCAGATTGGGCATGCTTTCGTCCGACCATATTTTACAGAGAAGCTGATGCATGCTCCTTATCAGTTCTTCGCCGCCGTGTTTGAATAGCGCGGCCGGCAATCCATCGGCCCACGCCGCTTTGTTGTTATTCAGGCGGGCAATTCTACAAGAGTATGCTCCGGTCTTGAAACCTTGTGTAAGCTGCCGCATTTTTTCGTAGAATTTTCGAGCATTAACCCTGTCGGCCAGCTTATCAAGCCCTTCGTACTCATGCATTTCGACCCCTTTCTTTTTCTGTCTGCAAATGTGTCTCGCTTCCCTCTTCACCTCTCGATATCTATCCCATCCCGCACGTGTTGTGGTCGATCGTAACGTTGCGAGGTAGGCAGCCTGTTTTCTCTCCGCTGCGACACGGCACTCCTCGTCGTACCAGCTGTTCTTTTGCATTTTCCGAAAACCAATGGTTTCGGTAGCAGCTGTACGTAAGGAGTTTGAAATGCCATCCCACAGTTCCCTTAGACCGGAATGTTGACGAGTGCTCCCAGAGAGTAGGAGTGCAATCCGAGTAGAAAATCGTTCGGTTGTCTGTTGTGATTGCGGCTTCTCGACGTCAAACCTTCCTTGTGTTTGTTCACGTGCGCTTTTTGCTGTACAGAGGCGGGTGTAAATCTTGGCTGCAACAAGACAGCGGTCCCAGTCAATGTTAGGACCTCGAAGCGTACGCACGTCTAGATCACTGGAGATGTGTCTTCCGTCTATTACAACATGATCGATCTGGTTGTTGGCTTTTCGATCCGGAGACAGCCTGGTAGCTTGATGTATTTTCTTGTGCTAGAATGTACACACAGATTACCATATTTCGGGCCCCGGCGAAGTCGATCAGCCTCAACCCATTTGGGGATGTTTCGTCGTGGAGGCTGTATTTACCGACCGTAGTGCCAAAGATACCTTCTTTGCCCACCCTGGCGTTAAAGTCGCCAGGCACGATTTTGACATCGTGGCGGGGGCAGCTCTCATAGGCGCGTTCCAAGCGCTCATAGAAGGCATCTTTGGTCACATCGTCCTTCTGTTCCGTCTGTGCGTGTTTGCAAATCAGCGATATGTTGAAGAACCTCGCTTTGATGCGGATTGTGGCTAGACGTTCATTCACCGGAGTAAATGATTGTACTCGGCGACGGAGTCTCTCTTCCACCACGAATCGCACACCAAACTTGCGCTCCTTTATATGGCCACTGTAGTAAATGCCACAAGGACCTACTCGTCTCTGTCCTTATCCCGTCCATTGCATTTCTTGGACGGCGGGGATGTCAGCCTTAATTTTCACGAGGATATCAACCAGCTGGGCAGCCCCACCTTCCCAATTAAGGGACCGGACATTCCAGGTGCATGCCCTCATTTCGTAGTCCTTATTTCGTTTGCCATGGTCGTCATCACAAGAGGGTCTCTCATCCGAAGCTTGTTGCTTCCTTTCATTGGGGGTGTTTTTTACGTGACGGGTCCCAAACCCGGCGCACAACCCTGCAGAGGGGATGTTTCGCCTTCTCACTTTAGCTCGCCTTCAAACGGATGTTCTTAGGCTACCCAGAGGATACTTGGTCAAAGACCGGAAGTCGTGAGCTGCTTGAGCCATATGTAGAAGAACGTTTCTGGCCACTCCCAAATGAATGGCGATCAGAGAACTTTCCTCACTTGCGTGAACTTCTACACAAGACTCCATCCTACAAGTTTAAACACATCCATCCTCACTACAAACCTTCGTCGCAAACAGAGTGTCCGAAATCCAAGAGTTGACTGACAAAGTGATTGGCAACATGTGCCAACGAAACAAAATCCTGCAGATCAAGTGCCTCGGAGTTGTAACGTGGACGAATTGAATAATTCGATATGGTTTGGCGGTCCACAGTTTGTCCTTGAAGACCCTGCATTATGTCCAATTAATAACCACTTCCAGCTCTCACCAGAAGACGAAGCATTAGAGAAGAACAAAAACACATTCACACTAATTTCGACTACTGAGAAAAATTCAATATTGGACCTGATTGAAAAATTCTCTTCTCATAAAAAAGTGCTTCGTGTGGTCGCATACATATTACGATGGATCAGTCGACAATCAAAATCCTCTATGGGATGGGATCTGACTTCAGAAGAGTTAAACTTGTGTTTTCTAAAAATTGCAATCAGAATTTTCGGATGTCATTCAAAAATTGAATAAAGGTACCAACCTACCCGTAAACTTGCAAAAACTTAACCTGTTTTTGCATGAATACTCGGATATGTTGCTTTCATTCAAATTAATCCGAGTAGGAGGTCGCCTTTTAAATGCACCTCTCCCAGACGATGCTTCCGCATTTACTTAATAAAAGTTCGCACTTCGTTATAACATATTTACGGTTCCTGCACATTCGAAATCACCGCGATCTGGCCAAAGCGTTGGTTGCCCTTCTTCGAGAACGCATATGGCTAATTAATGCCCGAGAAGCTTGCAGTAGAACCGTAAGAAACTATATACATTGTTTTCATTACAAGCCGAAGTTGTAAAACCAAATAATGGGAAATTTGCCAGTCGAAAGACTTCGAGCACTACAGCCCTTTCTTATACATATGTGGCGTAGATTTTTGCGGTCCGATATATAATACACAACCTTGAAAATACGCGGTCGACCACCCGTAAAAACCTAAAATGCAGTTTTCGTTTGCTTCACTTCAAAAGCAGTACATTTACAATTACTTTCGGACCTATCTTCTAATTCATTTATCGCATACCACTAAAAGGTTCCTTGGGTTTCAGTAAGGTACCTCACACCCAATCAACAATTATATAAAGTCAACCGGATGTTCGAAAATATTGTTATTAGCTTAATGGTGGCTAGGTCAAGTTTTCGCCCGATTTTATCTATTTAAGGTACACTGTTATGAGTAAAACATACTCATGAACTGAAACATTCTGAAGTTCAATCAGTGGGTTGGGTCCTAAGATATGGGATTTCATGTAAAAGTGGGAGGTACCACGCCCATAGTCCAATATTTATCCGGAGACTATAGAACTCTCTTATATCATCTCTTGTGTAAAATTTTAAGTCTTTAATACGACATTATTTAGTTGCTGATTTATCGCTTTTTTAGTAGTTTTTAAGAGTACCATTATGCGTCAAAACTGCTATTTTAATACTGCAACTTCTACGAAATAATAGGAACATGTGTAAAATAAAAAAGCAGCTTTGAACCGTTTTCACATGTTTAGTGGAGTTATCTATGTGAAAAATAAACACCTATGCACAACCAAAAGTACTTCCGTTTGATCATAGAAAGGCGATTCCCCACTCGATGGCGATGGAATAGATGTTCCATGTCTCACTATGATGAGGTCCGAATAGCAATTACCTGCCTGAAGAACAACAAAGCGACAGGGACCGATGGAATACCGATCGAGCTATTCAAATATGACGATAAAGAACTGGCAAGGTGCTTGCATCAGTTTCTTCGCAAGATATTCTCGAATGAAAGCATCCCCGAAGATTGGAACATACATAAGTGTTCTCTGCCTTATCCACTAAAATTGGTCTCCACAATCTGTGTAAATAACCGTGCAATAAGCCTCCTTAATATCGCATATACTCCCCGTGAAGAAACTGATTGGACCTTATTAGTGTGGCTATAGTTGTGAAAAACCTACTATCGAAGATTTTCACCATGCCCAAATCTTGGAAGAGACCTGAGAGATCTCCGTTAAGCTAATACTGTGCTGTAAGCTGACACCAAAAATTCAGTCAGAATCGGGAAGGACTTCTCTGAGCCGTTCGATACCAAGCGAAGATCGTGTGAAATCTTCAGTCTTTTGCTGGATGAAATAATGCGAGCTGCATACGTGTCTAGGCTCCCACGTCACTGTTGTTAGTTATAACAACGAAGTTGTAAGTAATTTCGTCTATCTTGAAACCAATATTACTACCAACAACAATGTCAGCCTTGAAGTCCAACTCATAATCACTCTTGCCAGCAGGTGCTACTTTGGGTTGAGTAGATAATTTAAAAGTAAAGTCCTCCACAAATAAAGACTAAAGTGTTCGAGAAATGGTTTTTGCGGAAGATGTAAAGTCCTTTGCGCTCTAGCAATTGGCGAATACCGCAGTCGATGGACGATGAGCTGTACGACGATAACGAATAACGATATGGCTGCGCCGGCTGTGTCATAATGAAGAAGAAGCATATCATTACATCTTAAACATTTATCATAAATATCGAAGCTTCAATATGAATTGAGTATTTTCCAAGCTCCATATCATTCATCTGGCCGTGCAAGCGAAAACTAAAAAGGTTTGAAAACATACCATGCACAGGGATTATTTATTAGGAAAGCAAATATAACTTTAAGAATTTAAAAGAGCCCGTAGCCTTGGTGTTTAATAGGTTAATCGCACGTAAATCAACAAACCTTCACACTATATTACGATAATCTACAAAATAAAACTCTCTAAAAATATGGTTAGAGACAAAAAAGTGTGTGCTTATATATAAATTGGGCGTGGCACCGCGCACTTTTCAATAAAATTAAATTGTTCAGAAAGTTTTTAAGCGATTTGAACCGGAGTTGACAACAACCACGTGGCACTATACTAATACAGTTGGCAAAAGTTTTAAAATGGGACCAAAATTTCGTATACTAATAACTTTACTTACTTTAGATAAATCGAGGACGAAATTAAAACACTTCACAAACAGTACCTCTGACAATGTGGCAACTTCCATCTAAAATGTCCACATAATTTTTCAAGCTCCGATTTCAATGCTTAGCATAGTGTGGATTAATACCAAAATTGGAAAACATTTCTTACACTTACTTTTAATATGATAAAATCATATCCTAAGATCCAGAAAAATACTATAGAATACAGAAAGTTGTTAAACCAATATTTCCGCATAAGTAGCAATCAAGACCTTATTGACTTTCTTCAATGACCGCACAAATTGAAATTTTATGTTACTATTTATCCAAATTTTATTTCTCTGATTTTATCCTATTTCTATTTCTTGCAAATTTATTTTTACAAGTACACCTTTTTACTGTTGTAAATTCTATCATAATATGTAACTGTTTTACATAATAAAAATCTTTATCGCTGCGTTGTCTTTATTCAATAAAATTCAATAAAAAAAGAAACATAAAATGTCCAAAAACTAAAAACTTTGAAAACTCAATTCCATGGTTAGTTAGATAACTATCACAACAACTCGTTTCTGGACAGACAGAGATTTGACTTGAGACTACAATGACAATTTACTAAAAGAATAAAGAACACAAAAACGAATGCAATAAAATGTCAACAAAAGAAAGAATTGTATGAAATTTTCCACCTGGACAAAGCAACGCTAACACCGTCGAGCAACAGTATTACCAGGAAATCTAAGAACTCAAAAACGATTACAAAGCAGCTACAAAAGTATACGTTGCTGATTTATTAGACATTAACCAAAATTTCGGGTTTCAATTACAGCCCAAATGCGAAGGGAATCTTCGAACAAAAGGACATGCAAAGGACAACGCATGTGAGTTGACAAAAAAAGTGACAGGAGAGCGCTGTTGTCCGAACCTTCGCCATAGAATTACATTCTTATTGTAAGGCAATTATTGTTTGAAGGCAACCAAACGGACACAGCGGATCATAAATCAATGCAGCAAAACATAAGAAAATCGGTTATAGCGACACTTTTATATTTGCGATTTTCTTAAATTCCATCACACTCGTTTTGGCATCCAGCGACAATATGAAACCATAATTGCATTTTTACAACGTGCAGCTAGCGTACAATAACAACGACAATGGCGCACATTGTCCATTGCAATGACAACATTTTTATTACTGAAACAAAAGGAAAATGCAACAAAAAAAGCATATAGTAACATCAAACAATATGTGTCAAGGTGCTGCCTACAGCTGAGCCGTGCAGCGGAAGAAGAAGAAGCACATGTATGTGCCGGTGCGCCGCTGGTGGTACACACATAGAGCGGCTTTTGCACCACAGGCAACCTGACAATATTGCCAGCAACTCAATTTCGACTTATCACACTTTGCCTTTGTAGCCATGCAAGGCACATGAACACATATACTCTTCTATCAGGCTCACCAACTCAATCAGTATTCTTTGGTGTTCGCCTTGCATTTCCACGAAAACTCAATTCGTGCAACTAATAACGTTAACTCAGCCAAAAAGTGCGGCTTTAAGTGCGTTCTACAATGAGCCCTTGCTATTAGCACGCCACAAGACTCGTGCGCGCTCAAGGATAATCACTGTTCGCTCGTACTTGTTGTTGCTTTCAGCATGCCAAGAGGGAAATTGTTAGCCATCAAAGCAAACTGTAAAAAATTCTACATACTTAGTTTGCAAAAGCGTTCACCGCATGCGCAACGCTAGCTGGTAGTGTTCACTATCCTTTAGGCGAGGTCAAGTGTCCCACTGACCTTTCCCAGATGCGTGTTTATTACACAGTCATTATTCGTTTGTACACTGGCCTTTGAAGTCTTAATCAGTTTAATAATGTGTTTCATAAAGCATTACCCTAGTCACCTTAATACACAACAGAACTAATTTAGCTGACCTTCACTATGATTTGTTGTTACAAATCATTCTTCATACTACTGTTTGCAACCTTTTATTATCAATCTACTTTATTTTTCTATAAAATTTTACCAGTAAAAGAAATCAACTAATTTAACTTAGTCTAGCAGTCAAGGCTAATAATCTTCAAGGTCACTTCAGTTGAAGGTTAAGACTTTAATTTCTCTTTTCAGCAGATTTCTATTACACGTTAGATAAACTATAATGACATCACTTAAACTACTATTGTAAGACATGCATTTGGACTAAATATTTGAACTAAGTAAAAATATAATCTTTACAGTTTCTGGTGTTTAAATAAAAGATGTCTTTGTATTAGTTCGGTATGAATATGTGAAAGCAATCGATAAATATCTTAATTTCTTTGTAAGACACATAGAGACTTGGAAATTTTTCCACGTAATTAAAAAAAAAACCATTGATTCTTACAAATTTCATAATTTAGTGATAATTCAAGTGCAAGTTTCCACAAAGAAATATTATGTTTCTCAAAAAAGGTTAATTTAATTTCGAATTGTCAGATCACATTTCGCTGTTTTGTGCCATCCAACAAACGAATCACTAAGCAAATTCGATTTCTATACATACATATACATATTCTGATATTCGTGTCACCAAAGTAGAGAAAATCAAAATTAGACCAGTGCATTTTCGTCAGCTTCGTTCAGCCATACTCGGTACCGAAGTAATCAGTCCCTCCGAATAATAAATCAAACTTCAAAAAAGAATCTTAAACAAGTAAATAATGATCTTGGAGATCAGTTGAGAATTTTAATATTTTTCGGTTTGTATGATGTGTATTATATTTCATTCGGAAATCTCAAACATTGCTGAACAAATATTTACAAACACTAGATAGTAAACTTGGCTTTGAAAATCGCTAGCTAAAAAACGGTTTTATTCACATATTTTCTTAAGCAACGCTGTTCAAAATTATCCGTAGAACATTTTTCGCATAAGCGATGCTATAATACCCTTCACAAATATAAAATATGTCTTCAGATGACATGCTAACTGCTGTAGTTACCCGATCTGAACAATTTTGTCGAAGATTGCATTGTTCAGAATTAGCCGTAGACAGATTGACAGAGCGACAGACAGACGGATCTCCGCCGTTTACTTTTGGGTATTCCAAACTTCGCGGAAAACTTAATATATTTTGTTCATGGTATAATAAGTGAGGAAGGGCTAAGTTCGGGAGTAACCAAACATTTTGCAATCTCGCAACTTGCAAGACGCATAGTCCGAGAAATTCATTCAGGCAAATATGAGAGTTAGGAGTAGTATTGACGCGATTTTATCTATTTTTAATACAAAATAATAACATGACACATACTAAAAAATGTTCCCTGCTTTTCATTAACTTACAACCACATTCATGTGGAATAAAGTTAGATAGGCTAGGTCAAGTTTTCACCCAATTTTACCGGTTTTAGGCTAAACAATACGCCGTTATGAGTAAAACATGCTCTTTT
>NC_052502.1:52616913-52750139 GCF_016617805.1 Bactrocera tryoni | reverse complement strand
TCCTTATCAATAAATAGAATGCTTTTTTTGATTGGAATTATGGAAAAAATATGGATAAAACATCGCAAGATTCCAAAAGCTTTTTTCTAGCCACTTTTAGTACAAGAATTGGTTAAAATAGCAGATATTCTTGCAAATACTTGAGTAATTGAAATACGCTTATGAATAAGGCTGCTAAAATTACGATTTCTTAATAAACTAAACTCACTTGTGAATAAATTAAAAAACAAGTTTTAATGGACAATAGCAAATTGTCAAAAATTAGATCTTAAAATAATAAAAATGGGTAACTTATTAAATTTGTTGTTATTAACAAACAAATAGTAATATGTATTAACGCAATTTAATATATTATAATTTTATATAATTTTTATTTATTTTTTTTTTCAATTTGTATTTTTGGTTTGATAACTGTAATAGTTTTCAGTGCTTTTGTAACTTCTAAACGAATATTTTCACTTTAAATATCAATAAATAATACTTTAAGGCTTATTTCATAAATAAAGTTAATACACGCTTATATATAATTTCAATATTAATTAGTGCAAGTGCTTCGTTTGCATAAACTCATTAATTTTCAAAGTGAAAAACTATAAATTAATAGAATTGAATACGATGCATATACACATATATATATTTTGTAATCTTTGTAATCATAACTTGTTGTAACAATTAAAGCGTAAAAGTTATATAAATATACCTGATATTTGCATAAGTCATAATTAAGTAAGTACATACATACATAATGCAATAATAGAGTTCTACGTATGTTGCATGTGTGTGTTTATGTGTAGACGCTTCGCTGAAACGACAAACGCGTGCTCTTCAAATTCTTATTGTCCGCTAATATGTATGAGTACCCAAGTATGTACATACGTATGCATGTATGAGTGTATGCCTTTAGTATATATTATATAATATATGAATTATGTACTATGTATATACTTCATTACTAACGCGCATTACAGTGTCCTTTCGAATTATGAGCGAAATAACTGTTTGCTATAATTTAATTTAAATATGTATGTGTTATATAATGTTATCCTTTTGAATATCCTTTAACTACGCGCAATACGAGTATATGCAGCATATAATACTATATTGCTTCGATGTGGTTGGTCTACAACGTTGCTGCCAGCATGAACTCAGAGGCTTTCGTAACTTGTATTTTTTGCTACTTTTTTTTTAACATAAGCGCCGCTTTTGTTTTTGCTATTTGAAGCTATGTTACACATGCCTTGCTTAAATACATATGATATTCTATGTTTTTCTATGTTTTTGTTCACCATCATAGAAAAGCACTAAAAATAAATACATATTGTTTGCTATGTTTTTCTATGTTTTTATCCACCATCATACAAATGCACTAGAAACAAATTCATATTTCTATATTTTCTACGTGCTTCCATGTATTTATAAACCATCAGAGAAATTAAGGGAATATATGTAAATACATACGATTTTCTATGGTTTTTCAATGTTTTTTTATGCGTTTATAAACCATCATAGAAGTGCGTTTTTCTATGTTTTTGTATGTGTTTCTATATACTTATAAAAAATCATCGAATTTCACTAGAGATAAATACATATGATTTTCTATGTATTAATATGATTTTCTATGTTTTTCTATGTATTCATCCACATTATAGAAGCACAGCAGAAATGTATTCATATGTTGCTCTGTGTTCTTCTATGTTTTTCTATGTATTTACCCTTGGCCATAGAAATACACCACAAATTCATATGCGTTTGTTCTCGACGCAATGCTGCTGTCATTACTAACCTTTTAAAAATCAACTTGGTTATGTATCTAGATGTGTGTGTAAGCGTTTTTTAACCATTACTTATGCTTTTTGCTTAATTTCTTTCTACAATAGTACAGTTTTATTTGTTTTGCTATACATCACTGTGTGTATGTATGTTTGTATTTTGAGTAATTTTGTATATTTTTTTAAATTCATGCTTAATTCGAATCGGTATCCGAATCGCTTGGTGGCACAGGAGATGCCACAGGTTTAGGCGTTGGCTCCTCACGTATCGGGCGCGTAGCTGCCAAATATGCGTTTGTAGACTCGCCGTGTGTCGTCTCGATGCCAACCCTAAAATAATGGACGAGCATTAAATGAAAGGTTGAATTTTACTATACCATCTGATCAAATTTGACACGGACTGGTACATTTAAACCAAAAAAGTTAACAACGAGTATACTTGAATTGAGCATACTAACTAACACAAATATTTGAGTACCATAGGGCTTTCAGGGAATATCGTGAAGTTAATAACAATAACATCGAAAATATTAAAAAAAAAAGGTTTAAAAAACATTATATTGGCATCTCAGGAACTCAACAACTCTTAACGATCGACTCAACTATTTGGGAATGAAGGTTAGCGATGTAAAATAAACCCTTTACTTAGAACTTTGGATCTTCAAAATCAAAAATATGATTTCTTAATAGGACATTACAAGACTTACTTATATTCATGACGTGCCAAATAGCGCACATATTTCTCTGGCGGCTCATCGGAATCCGAATCTTGTACGCTCACCGAACGCACTGTTGTATGCGAGACCTGTGTCGCCGGCATTGTGAACTCAACGAAGGCGTAGGGCGCCAGCTCGCTGGGTATCTGATCGTAGGAAGTTAGCGCCATACGACAAACAAGCTGATGTGTAGTATAAGCGCCTAGAGAGTAAGTGAAAATCGAAATATTACTACAATTTACGGTCAAAAAAGTTAAAGTCTTCAACAAACCTTGGCCCTCTTTTGGCAAACGTGGACAGCGCCAGACGATAGCGCGATGATGATGTTCGTATTTCGCTTGTCCAGAAGTGACTTCAATAAGTGACTCTTGCAGCGTATCGACAGCGCCGAGAATGCGCTCAATGCCTTTGATTTTACCGGTTCGTCTATGAGCGGACTTAACGGAGCCATATCTGAAAGATTTTTCCATTACTTTCATGTAGTTTTGGTGTGTGTTAATTTGTTTATATGGATTGTACCAGTACTGTGTCTTACCTGAAGTGTTTCTCTACGCGGAACAAGTAGATCCAACATTCCGGTATGGGAAACCGTACCGAGACGTCTTCGCATGGTATTTGTCCCAATTTGCGCGATGTAAAGCCCGGCACCAGTATGTCTGCACGCAACTCCACCTTATTACCAGTTACACACCATGTGGCCTTCAGTTGTAATGGAAGTTCGCGATTTTTGGGTGGACGCACACGGAAACGTAGTAACTCTATATAATTCGCATCCGGTGGCTGGAACCTACATTATACGAAAGCATATGTACATACATATATGGAAACTGAACAAGTTTCTTAAATGTGTAATTACTCACTTAATTGTACGCGTCTTCTCATACTCCTCCTGATTCACCACGCTGTGAAACTCTACAGCTTCCAAACGGATCCACTCTTCTGTGGCCACCGGTATGATGTCATGTCGACCCACCACTTCTTTGCCTTGACGCCACATATCGTTTACGCCCAACTCGATTGAGGGCATACCTAAAAGTGAAAGTACTGCATTAGTCCAAAAAAGCCGGTTCTCTCTCATTTTCACTTACCCGTTAGAAAAGCTAGAAAGAAAAGACGTACACGCGCTATTTGCTTCAAAATTTTGCCCTCATAATCTTGTTCCACAACGATTTCGTCGACCGCCGTTACTTGTACCTCCTCCATTTTATATGTGAGCGCACGTTCACGCAACGCGGGCAATCGGAAGAGCGCCTCTTCGATGCAGATGGAGAACTGCTTCATATCCTCGTAATTCATTGAGCCAATTTTAAATAATTGCGACGACTGTGGTGCATGTTCAACCGGTAAGCCCAGCTTCTTCAAGTCACTACCGAACTCTTTCACACCTTCGTAATCACCCGCAATGGCATATTGTGCAAATTTCGTCAGCTTATTGGTAATACGTTCGGCTTTGGTTACTTGACCAGGTCGCACACCGGGACGCTCTTTATAGAAGATATATTGTAGTTTTATGGTAAAGATTTTGCCAAACTGATCGTATTGTTGTGCTCCAATCTCCGAGACGGAGTATGAGGGCTGCAGCGGCAATTCTTGGAATGGCTGTTTGTCTGAGACCTGATTAAGCAACTGCACTACGGGTACATCGTTCTGTATTACTAGGCGTACAAATATTTTCTTCCAAAATCTTTGGCCAGTTATCTTCTTTTTGTTTGGTTGACGCAATTGCATTTCCCAGCCGGGGCCGACATAGTTCAGACGCGGGAAATCTTCGAGCGGCTGCGAGACATCTTCGTCGAACAACGGCGTTTGTGGTGTATCCTGTGAGTCTGTGCGTTTTACTTTGTTTTCTTCACTTATCGCCGCCGGTGCCGGGAAGCCAGTGTCTTCGAAGGGATTGACAACAGGCGATGTATCGCTGGAAACTTGACCGACGGCACTACGAGCTGGTGGTGGCGGCGGTGCCAATTGTGGTGCAATTCCCTGTGTGCTTTCACCTTTAGGCCGTATTACGACATTGAATTCCTTGTCTACGGACTCAACCGAATCGGCACGTACTGGTGCTTTCATTGCGTAGAAGTCGTCATCCTCATTCTCGAAGCCATCGGTCCCGCCAAAGACATTAGTTGTCGCAGCAGGTGAACCAAATGCACTGTCACCCCAAGCTAAAAAAAAAATGCAAAAATGTAAGGTATAAATATATAACATGACACTAGTCATAACCTACCGTCACCGCCTGAGGGAGTAACAGCACCCGAACCACCAAAGCCATCCAGTATGCTCACGTTATCCTTCTTAACAGAATCAAATTTGGCCGAGAAAGCGTCAAATTCATCTGGCTCGCTGGCAAAGATGTTATTAGCTGCGTATGAATTTACTGTGATAGCTTCTGGTTCAGGATCCGGTGCAAAAATATTAACTGGCACGGCAGAGGTTGTCATGGTGTCTGTCGCTGTAGTAAAGATGTTGGTCACCAGTGTAGGGTCAATATCGTCGACTGCAAATATATTCGTCACCGCAGAAGCCGGAGGATAGGTCTCTTCTTCTTCGTCTGGACTAGCAAATGGATTTGCAGAGGCAGCACCACTGGGAACAGCACTAGCCGGTGCAAAATCCAGACCCGTATCCATTTGCTCAAACTCACTATTCTGCTGTTCGGTAATAGCCTCTAAAGATGACTCTGGCAGAGCCTGCGTGGTTGCTCCTGACTCCGTAGGAGGACTGTGATCGGAATCGACAGATGTAAAGGCTGCCGGTTCTGCAGCCGCTGGTACAACCTCTTTTTCATCTTTTTCTAGTTCTTCATCATCTTCGTCGGGACTTGGCTTGGTTTCAATGACCACCGGTGGTGCTGGTTTTACTGGCTCTGGCTCATCTTCATCGTCAGAACGTGGAAGATCTTCGACAGTCGTTATTTCAATGTCCGGAGTTGGTGCACGTGGTTTTGTGTCATCGACTACCAGTTCTTTTCTTTCCACATTATTTATCAACGATATGTTTAAATCTGCTGCCTGTGGTTGAGATGTAATGTCGTGTGTGCTCTCATCAGGTCGAGTTAGCATAGAACTGAAAATAGGATCTTCTATTTCTTTATTCTGTTCGTCATCTGGCATTTCTGGTGAAGGTTCAAGTACAAGATCGTCGCTTAATAGATCTGGTTTGGATACTGGTTGTGCTGGCTTTTCAAACAAACTTAGTATGTCTTCCTTGCTCTTTGGTGGTGGTGGTTTAGATGGTTTGGTTGTGCCAAACATATCGAATAGATCTTCACTATCTGCCACCTCAGCAGCGGGCTGAGTAGCTGGCTCCGGAGCTGGGGGAGTTGGTCGTGGAGGTGGTTGATTGCGTTGCGCTGGTATGCCATTTGGTGGTGCCGGCCTTGGTGGTACTGGACGTGGTGGTGGTGGTCGCGGAGGTTGTTGCTTTGCTGGTGATGGCATAGGTGTTGCGCCATGTAAGCTAGGAATGGCTGTTGGCACACCGAAGGGGTTATCTGCACTATTGTTAGTACCACTACCGACTAGATCCATTTCGAATCCATGCATATTACCAGACGAACCACTATCTGATACGTCTAGCAAGTCTGCCAAACCAGAATCTGGTGTAGGACTGGGTGAATGTAAGTCACGCATTGAAACAGGACTAGGAGAACGAGTAGCTGGTATGCGACCGAGTAACTCAGAACTTGTCTCCTCCATTTGGTTAGAAACTGTATTAATAAGTTCTTGTGTTTGTGGTGGCACTGGCCTTGGTGGTGGACCTCTTTTAGAAGTTTCATCATCTTCTTCAGCTGTAGACTTAATGCTAAGTGCATCATCCTCCGCTTCGATAGTTGTGCCAAAGAAGCTCATCGCTGGATCAATATCCGACGCTGGTGCTGGACCGTCATCAGGTTCATCGCCAAATGCAAATGGATTCGATTGTCCCGAGAAAGGATTCTCTGTTTCTGCTTCACCCTCTTCAGCATCGACTTTTGTGAAGAAAGGGTTCGCTGTGGGATCGGCGTCAACGCCATCCAAGTCATCGTCCATCAAAAATGGATTCGCCATTATGGTTTATAGTAGGTTTGTAATCAATCGGGTTATTTAAATGAAATTTAACGCTCAATTAATTCACTCTCCAATAACTTGATTTCGGTTGCGCCTGGTGCCAAATTCTCCGCAATTGAAGTGTCAAACGGATCAACTTCTTCGGGAAGTGTAAGTTGTTTTACAGGTACCGAAGGTGTTAATACCTTGTCGCCTAGACCGAGTTCTTGTGCGTCTGTCTGCGTATCAAGCACACCAGTCGTAATTTGTGGGGCCGTAGGAGGTAACAATTCACTCTCCAAAAGTTTTAGCTCTGCTCTGCCTGGTTGCAAATTAGACGCAATGGATGTGTCGAATGGATCTATGTACTCAAGAGCGTCGTCTGTTAGGTCTTTACTCTCTTGAGATGGTGTGAGTACCTTCGCCTTTATATCTTCTTTTACTGCTAATAGCTCCTCTGCTGGCACCGGTGTAGGTGGAGCACGTGGATCGAAATCGGGATCGGATAGACTATGTTTTAGAGTATTTTTTGTTATTAAATCTTCTTCGAGATGCTTCAGTTCAACCTGACTGGGTTTCGCTTCTGGTACGTATGAGGTATCGAATGGATCTTCTGCCTCCTTTTCACTAATTGTTTCTTTTGATCCAGTCGGTGCGTAATAAGGTGTCAATGGTTTCTTGTTGCCGTGACCGTCATTCGCGGCACCAAGCAAATCTTGTGAAGGTACCAAGAAACCAACGCTTTTCGATTGGATATTCAAACTTAGGGAAGACTTGCGTCGTGCAGTATCAAAATCAATAGTCGGATTATTGTTTTGAGTTTGCACAGATGGTGCGGCCGGACGAGGTGGCGCTACCACAGCCTTGGTTGGAGCTGGTGCTGGTTCGTCTGCACGTGGATCAAAGTCTGGATCACTAAGTGAATGCTTAAGATTACTTTCAGGCAGGAGTTCACGCTCCAAGAACTTTAACTCCGTCGCCTTTGGTTGAACGATTGCACTAACTGCAGAGGTATCGAACGGATCAAAATCAGCAGGGTCCTCCTCAACCTCCTGTGTAGGTGCTATGGGTGCGGGACCAACCTTGGACAAATCAGTAGCGCTGCCACCCAACAAATCACGTGTTGGCTGTGATAATAAGTTTGCAGCTGGTGGTGGCGGTTTGACGGGCGGTGCAGATTTTTCCTCCGCACGTGGATCAAAGTCGTCGTCTTCTTCTAGTACGGTAGTCTTTTTGATGACTTGCTCAGCATATGCGGTATTGAATGGATCGTCAGCGGCGTAGTCTTCTTCGTCGTCACTTATGTAGATGGCACCTGCAACTAAGTGCGGACCAGAGGCAGGTCTAGCTGGTGGTGGAGGACGTGCTGGTTTACCTGGAAATAAAAAAGAATGTTTGTATGTATAAAAGAAAAATTGATTTAATTTTGCAGAATACCTTCACTGGTTGCTTCCTCTTCGGGTACTTGCTCGAATTCTGCCCAATCTGCGTCTACAACTTCCGAAAGTACCTCGGCTTGAGGAAGTGGTATCTGTGTGATAACTTTTACTTCTTCTTTTTTGGTTAACGATTCGGCTGCTAATTCAGCAAACTCATCATCATCATCGTCTTTAAGTGCATCGAATTCTGACAAATCCGGTAAACCGGTGTCGTTTTCCGCTTCTTCTTCCTCTTCTTCTGGTTTTTTATGTTGTATCAAATGCAAATGTAATGAAACACTCAAATCAATTGGTGCATCTGACTCTGGTACATCATCAACAAGCTCGTCAAGTAAATTTTTCTGTGGTTCAGCAGCAACTATTTCAACTTCCTGATCGGCAAGATCTATACTCTCGCTCAGCAATAAATTCTGTATACCTTTTCGTAGCTTACGTTTTGGTTTGGCAAGCGCAAGTGCGTGCTCGCGATCCACACGTCCCGAGAGGACTTCAACCGCCGCACCAAGGCTGACAAGTTTCTTATTACCCTTAGCCTTATCTGCGCCAACAATAACTTTTTCTGCATATGCTGTATCGAACGGATCAGGACCGTCGTCAAATTCCAATACCGGCGACTCAGGTACAACAGCTAATTGTACTTCTCCACTAGTTATCGCTTCTATATAGTCAGTAGCGAAGATATCATCGACTTCTTCGTCCTGTTCGCCTTCCGATTCGGAGAGTTCGACTACAGCTTCGGCTAATTTGTCACGCTGTGCCTCTAATTCGGCTGCCTTACGACGTTCTTCTTCTAAACGTTCCGCCTCACGACGTGCAGCTTCTTCTTCTTCGAGCCGTTTTTTCTCTGCCGCCGATGGTAAACGTTGATAAAAAGATTCTTTCTTAATACGATCTAACTCGTCTTGAGTTTTATGTAAAATAGAATCGACGCCGGAGGTAAGCGCTTTGAATTTGGCCCACTCTTCGTCCTGTTCGGCGCTCTTTGCAGCTGCGGCAGGCGCTGCGCCGCCGTCAGCGCTGGTATCCGCGTTTGCCTCAGTTGTTTCGGTATGCGCAGGAGCTGTGCTGGAAGTGGATGCTGCAGTTGGTGCTAAACCCTCAACGTCTGATGCTGCGTCCGATTCACCAGCGTCCGATTTAGCAGCGGCTGCCTCCTGCTTAGCTTTTAACTCGCGCTTATACTGTTCGAGCTCCTCTTCGGTGAAGAGTTCTTGGTCCTTTTTCGACTTCTTCTTTTTCTTTTTTAAGCCCTTTGGTAACTTAAGCATTCTCTAATTGCGGAGACATCGATATCGGTCTGTAAAATGTGAAGTAAATGAATGGTTAGGAATTGATTTCTCAAGTCTTCCAATATAAACTTATTATTGTCATTACATGTATGGTTATATGCATGACTATAATATACTGATCAGTAAAAAAAGCACTTGATTGTTTATGTAATGTTATTGGAAATCGGTATGAAATTCTGCGAGTCCAAAGTCATATGGAACTGCAAGTAGACTTGTTAATACCTACAAAGATATTTATATTTTAAGTTTCATGAATTATATAGAGCATCCCAAGTCGAAAAAAAATTTTTGGTTATAAAACGTATACCATTGTAACCAAAGTTACCTCATTTGATAACATTGGCAACTCGGTAGTCAACATCGGTCTTCAAAATAAAATTCTTGCATTTAAACCGGGTGAGGTTTAGTACACATTATTATCGCATTGGATGGTCTAAGACCGGAAGTCATGAGCTGTTTGAGCCACATGTAAAAGATTCGTTTCTAACCACTCCCATCGACATTGGTACCAGTACAAACATTCTTCCTATCCTTTGGACCGACCCACAAACTACATCAAATCGTTATTTTTCTCGATGAAACTAAAGCTGTTTAAACTCTTCAGGTTGCTCTTCGTCTGATGCGGCAATTTTGCTTGTTTACATACCCATTGAGTTAAAAGTGAGTCTCATAGCTAAACAAAAATTTGGCTCCAAAACGTCGGTTCTTCTTGGAACTTTTCAAGAGCACATAGAGCAAAGCGATATCGAGCGGCTTCAGTTCTTGCACAAGCTGTATTTTGAACGCCTTCAATTTAAGATATCGACGGAAAATGCACCAAAAGAAATCGACTCTCATTGATCTTCGTGTAAACTCTCAGCTACGGCTGCTATATTTTCTTCAGTGCGTGCTAAACGTGGTCTATTTAGTCGAATATTATCCAATAATGAATGCTGGGCCTCTTTACAGAACATGAATTTTCGGAATAAAGTTGAACAATTTGTAAACTTTGTTCCGGCATAAGTCTTTCCATGATTAAATGCCAAACAATACTAAACAAAAGTAACATAACAGCTTGACACGACTCACGCGTGATCTGTCGAAAAAGGCTATTGAAAAAAGTACTTCTACCTGGATCAGCTGTTAGTACGATTTGTTTTCTGCTTCAAATTAGGTCTCAGTTTCGCCGATCACCTCTTCCTCCAACGAAAATATCTGTGTACATATTGTCTTGGTGACACAACACTTTCTCTTGCAATGCTGCTATGTGATAGTCTCTGTTGATGATGCTTCCTTTTTAAAGGTTTTCCACGCTTTGGAGCAGGTTCATCAAATGCAGTCCAATCGGAGGATCGTTGATTAGTATACGGAATGAAGCGATGAATCGATGCAAAAGCTCTGGCTTATTACGCTTGATCATCTCCAAACACTGCTCCGAATCATCTACTCCTCGTCGTTTTCGGTCTACAGTAAACCCACGCGGCACTCAGTTTGCAGAGAGCTTTCTCATACCCAAATATTCGTGATTGAAATGATATAGCCATTTAGTTGACATCTTTAGAGTGCCGGCTATCTCGAAAAGTTACACCTTACGGTTATCCAAAATTATTTTTGATGTTTTCTTTGGTAACAACCTCCTTTGGCCGTCCACTGTCTTCACTGTTTTCGGTGCTTATTTCACCACAACTAAACTTAGCATACCAGTCCTTGATGGTTCATTTTCCTGGGTCGGTATCCGCGAACTCGTCATCAAGCCAAGTTTTTGCTTCACTTGTTTTTTCTCTTCCAAAAGCAATATTTTATCAACATGCAAAATTCTTGTTTTTCCTTTTTTTTGAAGTTTCTTTACTCAAAATGATATAATTCACAAACTGTTTATCCGACAGTTGACAAAATAATACTCGCGCATTTTGAAGATTAGGGCTAACTAAGTATCATACGGATTTGATTCTAGTAGCGCCACATACGTGTCAGGCCGGGGACTTTGCAATCCACCTTTCAATTTTATTTTAATTTCATGTATAAGTAATGAAGAATATCTACAGAAAAGCAGGGAAAACAATATAGAAGTTGGAAGCCTCGGATTTTCGAGATTTACCGCTGTCTCTATGACTCATTAGTCGATGGTTTCTGTATATAGTCCTTAACGTAAATTGAGCATTTATCGAAATTGGATCGTCTGATAATCAGATATTCTCTCTTCACTCTTAACTCTCCTAAAATTTTCCAATATAATAATTTCGATTTCGCACAAATTGACCAGTGTGAAATGCGTATTGAACTCATAGAAAAGCTTTGTTTACATAACTGCTATGTGATATGCGGGTAAAACGCTATGCATATATGTATGTACATATTTATTTATGTCTATATGTATATGTATGTATGTGTTTGGCATTGGTAATCTATGAGTGTACATATGCATTATATATCAAATAAAATCATTCGGAATTATGCTGCTACTTGAGTTCAAATGTATATGTACTTGTATTGAGCATGTGTGTATGGATGTGTATAAGAAAAAAACTAAAGAAAACTTAAGTAATTGTGAGCTGACCTTGAACTATTATTGACCTTAGTCCTTCTGAAACTGGCTAACTACACAAGTTTTTATGCTATTGGATCACAGTTAAACGTCTCTACATAAATTATTAATTACAAATGTACGTATATACAGGAATATATACACATACATACTATATACTTCATATATACAATAAATATGTATGTAGAAAAGCTTTGTGAAGTTCGGAAGCAATTTTTGGAAATATATTTACAGAATATACATATATTACACATGTATGATATATTTTGCATAAATCCTATACATATGTTCTTATATTTCCATAAGCTTAGTAGCAAATACACACACTATATATTTTTACAAGCATATAGCTAAACATACATACATATGTACATGGGTAAGCACATCAAGGGTTAAATTAAGCCTTCCGCTATTTATATTTTTAGTTTGTTTATACTAGTATACCGTTATAATAACTTTATAACTCACCATTTGCGTTGACCTCACACCCACATGTCCACTTCACTTATTTTTTCTTTCAAAGAAATTGAATTTTTTCGGCTTTTTCAGCTGATTTTTATTATTTCTTTTCTTTAATTTTTGTTGTTTCTTTTATATACGCTTTTCTTTTAACTGTTTGCCTACAAACACCAACACAAATGCGCGACAGTGGTGAAGCTCTGTGCTTACACCGAATTCTTACAAAATTCACCACAGTGCACTCTCAATTAAGTTCACCACAAACACTGCATGCCACCACCACCACCAACACTAGCATTGCCCACTGACAGCAGCATAGCCAGCAATATTGCAAGGAGAATACAACATATACAGAAAATAAGTATGTATGTAACTACTCGGGCGAAGAAGAAGAAGCAGAAGGTGTTAAAAAAAGCAACGGGCAAAAATGAAACTCATCTACGGTTGGGTATATGTGGAAATCTATATTCGGGATATGCTGCAGCCCACGGCTGAGGGGAATAATCGATTTTTACAGTGACACACACGCAAACGCACAAACACACACACACAAGCGCACAAAGACACTGCGACTACTGCAAAGGGATGTGTAAGGATTTTTCTTGCATTCGATAGAGATTTTCTATTGAATTTTTAACGGGATTAGGAATGGGCTATACAAACGTCAATTGATCAAAAAATAAGGTCAAAGGAAAATATTACAGTTATGCTAACGCTATTAAGAAAAAGAAATTATGTGTGGTTGTAAGCGTGTAGAAAAAAAAGAGTCAAGAAAAAATGTATTCTTCCACGGAATTTTTCAAACGCTTCAAAGTTTTCTTGTTCGCTTGAACTTTGAAGGAAATTGTTCAACTTACGTCTCTCTGCGCTTAGTGATAAAGTGAATTGCAATAAAATGTTTTCGGTTGGCTTGCTAAGATTTTTTGTTTTCAAAAATGAGAATTTTACACTTTTTTCACATTGACTTTGAAGCACGTCTCGACCGAGCTTATTGTAGTAGTGCACGCAATATCGGAAAATCTTTGACTGAATGACGAGTGAAATCGCAAAATTTCACACGCACGACCGTGTGCTTTTGGCAAGTCAACGAGTTGAGCTTAACTTGCGTGTAACCGTTCAAAGCTTAGCAGCTAGCGCTAGTCCAAAATATATCTGGTGATTTTTGTTCATAAACCCTTTGAAATCGATTTTAAGCGCCTAATATATTATGCCTTTAGACACGCGCTTATTTTTGCATGTAATATTTTTACGCCTAAAAGCGTGCTTCGCCTCAATTTCGTTTTAAAAACTGCAAGCTTCGAGTTTGTGGTGAGTTCGTAGCGTTTAAATAAAAGTCGCTTTTACTTAAATTGACAGCTGTCATTAGTGGAATTATGTAAATATGATAATTTTGCAGCGCGCAGTCGCATATATTATGATGCGGAGCAAGGAGTTATGCTCAGTGCAGGCTCTCTTCTTGTTTGACATTTCACGAAACAACAAATGCCAGAAATCAGCGTTGCTATTTTGACACTTTGCAAGCTGCACTGTGAATTATTATTGAACAAGTTATAAATTTTACATAAATATTTTGATATTTAGTCAAAGGAGTGAACAGTTTTTGCAATTGTATTACCATTTCATTGCATTAAACTATTCTAAAATTGTAAATATAAATCTAACGTTCACAATTTATTCTGGGAAAAAGTTGTTTATTAAACATGTATTTGAAAACTTTTTATGTATTTGAAATTTTCACACAGAATGGCGAATACTTAGCCTTTCTTTGGAATTCGCTATTTCAAGAGGACCGAGTTGGACAGAGAAATAACAGGTGGCGCAAAAGTCAGAAGATGCTATAAATTTTGCAATTGACCTCTCATGTGAGTTCTGTTTTGACATTTGTGTAGTAAACACATGCGAAATATCTCCTGATTTGGCGATTTGCACTGGCCAGCAAGACCGCCTGATTTGACCGCCCCAGACTTCTTTTTGTGGGGCTTTTTGAAGTTGCGGGCTTATGTCAACAAGCCTCAGACTCTTGCAGCCCAGACAATATCCGTCAAGAATGTAAGGACCTATCGCCGGAAGTTCTGGCCAAAGTGATGGAAAATGCCATAAAAAGGGCTCAAATGACAATCAACTGTGGCGGCGGCCTTTTACATGATATCATATTCTCGACTTGATATAAAAAAATTGAAAGACCAAATAAAAATAATCCAAAAGCAGTATCAAAGTTTTTAATTTTTTAAAAAAAAATTTCATTTTCCAAAAAACATCGGAAGGAAATTTTTGCGCCACCTGATACTTTTTAAGCTATTATAACAACTGAATAATGTTTTGAGGCACCTCAACTTTGCTTTAAGGGCAAAAAAATTTTGACTGTTTGAAAATCTTATACTTGAAGGGGGAAAATGGCCGTGTCCTCATCGTCCTGATTTGTGCTCTTCTAATCTGTGTCTGTTTTCTGTAAAACAAACAATGATATATTCTTGATTATTACCATTTTCGCTATTTTAAGAATCTGCAAAACTGAAAAAAAAAACTTCATAAAATGGCCGCTACTCAAAAACAAAGGTAAATTTTTTCACAAATTTTTTAACAATGTCGAATTTTTAAAAATGTTATAAATTTCAATATTTAATTTTTTGTTGCTTCTTGTGATAGATAGATATTTAAAGAATATTCATGCCATATTTCAAATAAATCGACTGATTGTGGCAACTGCATCGAAAAAAGTGGTTTCCAGAAAAACGAGTTTAAGTTTTACGTTAATTTCAGGCAGAGTAACTGACTACTGACATAACCAGTTGCCATGATACTAAAAAGGCTATAACTACGTAAATAATTTCCTTTTTAAAAATCCTTATAGTAATATATTCTTGAATATCTGACCTATCGAAAAACAAATTTTCCATTTTTTTTTAATTTCTGAACTAGAATAGTTAGTAACTTACAAATAAGTCCATATTTGAAATATAAATTCGAAGTTTAGGCGATCAATAAATGGATAATAACTAAAAAGGCTATCACAAATCGAAATACCAAACTATATGTTAAGAAATAGCTAATTTATTAAACATTTCTCATGTATACAATATAACGAAGGGTCGAAGAGCTTTTGGAACGTGTTTATTAGGTTTTTTTTTTGAACAATCCCCTCATGAAATTTATTTGCAAATACCCTAAAAAAATTCCCTGAAAATTTGAGCCCTTAATACATGAGCATATTGATATTTTCCATAACATCTTTCAAAACTTGTGGCTGTAGCGTTCGAATTTCTGCACCAATGTTTGCCTTGAGATCAAGGATTGTCTCTGGCTTGTTCACATACACTCGCTCCTTCAAATAATCCCAAAGAAAATAGTCGGGTGCTGTCAAATCTGGCGATCGCCCTCCAAAAATTTGACTTAAAAGTGCCATTGTGTCTTGGGCAGTAGCTCCGTCCTGCTGAAACCACATACCAGGTCTGTTTTCAAGAGCAGGACGTAAAAAATTTTCTATCATAAACCGGTACCGCTCTCCATTTACGGTTACAGCACTTCCATCTTCATTCTCGAAGAAGTAAGGCCCAATGACATTTTCAGATGTGATCCCACACCATACTGTACACCTGATGGGGTGTAATTGGCGTTGATGAATGGCTCTTGGATTTTGAGAACCCCAGAACCTACAGTTCTGCTTATTAACAAAGCCGTTCAAATGAAAATGATCTTCATCACTCATAATCAAATTTTTAATAAAGTTGATTTCATTTCTGGCCAATTCTTGAAATTTAACTGCAAAATTTAGACGTTGCCGATGATCTGCGGGTTTTAATTCTTGCACCATTTGCACCTTATATGGGTTTAACTGTAAATCTTTTTTTAAAATGCGCCGTAGTGACGTACGAGGCATTCCTAGCTGAGCAGAACGCCTTCTGGCAGATGTTTCTTTAACACTTTGTTGTACTCGTTCAATATTTTCCGCAGTGCGACTTAAACGTGGTGTACCGGTTCGAAGCAAATCTGTTACGCTGCCATGTTGGTGATGACGATCAACTAAGCAACGAATCATTGCTTCAAGAGGGCGAAATTCTGACGTTAAAATGTCGACGATATGCTCTTTGCGTTAAAATAATTGATCTCTGGTTTAAATAATAAAATTCTATTGTTCTGGTTCTCTGTTCAGTTGTGTACCTCTCCATTATAAATTCTGCAAGTGTTGTCTATATAATCTGAAAGGAAAAAAAAAAATAATAAACGAAAAAGTTATTAAACTTTTACACCCCTTGTTTTCTTTTCGCCCACCCTGTAGTAAGATTAGCCGAATATCTCGAGAAGTACTAATGATAGCGCTTTTGCCCTCGGACTTTCTTGTACCAAATAAAATTTCCTATAAGTTTGTCAATAACATTTTTTCTATAGCTCTTGTCATTTACGAGATAAATACAAAGAAATACGATTTTCGTGGAAAAATCAGGTTTAGAGCCCCATACTATCTCGCCGGTGTGAGTTTCCATTTTATCACAATGGGCCCTGTTGTAGAATGTTCAATTTTGAGGAATATGTGTCGAAAGTCAAAGCGATGCCATAAAATGCCTCTGAGCTATAAAAAATAAAAAAATAAAGATAAAAAATCAGGATTTTCGTGTATTTTCAATGGAAAATTTTTACATGCCTTGGTCGAGTTCTTAATGTTAATACAGTCGATGTGTGAAAGCTTAATATGTCGTGGTGCAGAGTAATCCATCTTCAGTGTTTGGCTTTCCTGATTTCTTGAAGGACAACTGGCGCAAATGATTGTGTACCACTCAGTATTTACTGTTCTCGATTGTTCTAGTGGTATGGTTGCGACAAATCCAGATTTTCTCACAAAAACAAGCAACCATATACTTAAAAGTGTTTCGTCGCGAACACCCATATAGTCGACTACTGTTTACTTTCCAACTCATACAGTATAAATTCACGATTCATCACCTGTCATGTTGTCATAGACGAAGTGTCGTTATCGTATTTTTTTAAACATTTCTCTCGGCTAATCGACGCGAGTCTGTTTTTGAATCTATGCTGGTCCCACTAACTCCTATAGTCATCTCTCATATCTATTTCTTATGACGATCTTGCAATATCAGATTGCGCCTAGCATCAATAGTTTCCGGAACAAGAACTCAATTTGGACGTTCTCAATGAAATTCATCTTGGAGTGATCTACGACCTCGATTGGATTCTATATACCATCGATAAATACTGGTATTTAATGGAGGCTCATAACCAAAGATTTGACTGAAGTTCATTGAAGCACTGTTGCTGAGTTAATCCACGTCGAAAGCTGTTAAAAATAATCGCTCGAAAATGTTCGCGATTTAATGCCATTTTTTGGCCGAAATTAATATTTTAAGTAACTATAAGCAACACAAATATTGCTTGTGTGTCAAAAATTTCTGAGTACGTATAACATCAAAATTTTCAAACTTAATGATAAAGTTGTGAATCGCCAGATTGCAAAACTGTGGTTGCCAAATTCCGAAATATGAAAGGCAACCTACGTCTATACATAAAAGGTCAATTGAAAAGTCCCCGGCCTGACACAAAGTGCTCCAATTATATTATATTATACATGCTATCGGGTCATTAGTTCTTGAATTATATCATTTTAGTGGAGTAAATTTTTTTTGCGAAAAAAAAGGATAAAAGGGATTTCGCATGTTGATAAAATGTTGCTTTTTAAAGGGAAAAACACAGTTGAACCAATCACTGCCCCAGGAAATTCAACCAACAAGGATTGGAATATTAAATTTAGAAGTGGTGAAATAAGCACCGAAGACAGTGTACGCCCAAAAGAGTTTGTTACCGATGAAAATATCAAAAAAGTCCATAAACTAATTTAGGATGACGGTGAAGTGAAGTTGTTCGAGACGTTCACGAATATTTTGGTATGAGATAGCTCTATGCAAAGTGATTGCCACGCGCGCTCACTTTCGACTAAGAACGGAGACGAGCTGATGATCCAAAGCAGTGTTTGGATGAAACATGGCTCCATTATTTCACTCTGAAGTCCAATCGACAGTCATCCGAGTACACTGTGCACAATGAAGCCGTTCGAAAGAATGGAGAACCGCAAGAGTCGGCTGGCAAGATAATGGAATCTGTATTTTGGGATGCGCATGGAATAATTTTGGCAAAAAATCATGAATTTGGCTTCAATCTGGCGTTCAGCAACTATTCCTCAAAAAAGAAATTCTTGCTAAGACAAAATATTCGTCTAGTAAAGACTTTTATTTTGAAACAAATGAGAAATCGTACTACAAAAATGGTAAAAAAAGGTAACTATGTATATTGAATAGGAAAACGGGTTGTGGCAAAAAGATTTTATCGTAAGTTGTTATGTAGACTTTCCCTATTAAGTGCATATCATCGTATTTTTGTTATACGTAGGTTGCTATATATTAGGGTGTCCGTTATTTACAAATTGATTATTTTTGACGAGACGCCCCCTAAACTTTTAGTTTTCCATCTAAAAAAAAATATCAGACAATAAAAAGCGCTTAATTTTCATAATAAACCTTGCCCCAAACACGATACATTTCCCATTGAAATTACATGGGATTTTGCCACTTTTTACGAATATTTTTTTTTTCTTTGGAACATTTTCGTTTGTAGGAATAAAAAATTCATATTCTTGTATAGAATTGAATGCTCTACAAAAAAGTCTTGACAATTTTTCGATATACTCACTGCTTTAAAAGTTATTTAAGGTTAAAGTTAACTTCTGGGTAATTTCTGGAATTTTCGTACTTTTACGGCATATTGGAATTTTTTTTTGGAAAATTTAATTGTTTATTCTAAAAAATATATTCTGCCTATAGTTTTAAGATAAAAAAAAAAATTCCAAATCAAATCAAATTTAAACCATTTGAGCACATCAGATTTCCTTTATTAAGCATTCCTTAGTTACATTTGAATATTACCCAGAAGTTAATTTTAACCTTGAATAACTTTTAAAGGAGTGAGTATATCGAAAAATTGTCAAGACTTTTTTTGTAGAGTATTCAATTCTGTTCAAGAATATGACCTTTTTATTCCTACAAACGAGAAAGCTCCAGAGAAAACAAAATATTCGTAAAAAGTGGCAAAATCCCATGTAATTTCAATGGGAAATGTATCGTGTTTGGGGCAAGGTTTATTATGAAAATTAAGCGCTTTTTATGGTCAGATATTTTTTTTTAGATGTAAAACTAAAAGTTTAGGAGGCGTCTCGTCAAATAATCAATCATACGCATAGATCCATTCGTCACCTGTGACGATCTTATAAACGTCTTTTGAAGCACCGCGATCGTATTTTTTCACCATTTCTTTACCAATCCACACGAGCCTTTTTTTAAGCGATTCTCAAATTGTGCGGGATCCAACGAGAACAAACCTTTTTTACGGCCAGGTGTTCATGAAATATCGAATGTATGCTGGTGGGAGAAATGCATAGGCATGCCTCTATCTGAAGGTATGTTACATGACGGTCTTGCATTATCAGTTCACGTACGGCATCGATGTTTTCTGGCGCAACGGCTGTTTTTGGACGACCTTCACGGAATTCGTCTTTAAGCGAGCGTCGGCCACGATTGAATTCGTTGTAGCAGTTTGTCACAGTTTTATAGGATGGTGCGTCATAGCCATATAAAGATTTTAGTTCATCGGTGCACTCTTGTTGTGATAATCGACGTCGAAAGTTGTGATAAAAGATCGCACGAAAATGTTCAACAGTTAATTCCATGGCCGAGATGAATTTTTTAATTCCCTGGAAATAAAACAATTCACGATTAAATGACAAAACGTTCTGAGCGATGTTATGCTAAAAAATGTCAAACTTTCCAATGGAAATGTCAGATTGCACCTGGCAACACTTAGTGTTGCCCTAGGCCAGAATACATATAGTAGCCCTCTTATGGGTGGTTACATTCATATGAAGTAGCTCGGCAAGTAGTTTCGGTGATATGAACTTTAAACAGGAGGTTCCCGGATATCATTACTTTTATAGTATTTCTTAAATAAAATGCCTCCTCAAAAAAATATGATCGAAATATATGTTTTTTCGGACATGCAGATGGATATAACACCTTCACCGCCCGACGCAGAATGCAGAAAACAAATAATCCAACTATTCGAAAACGTAGCTCAAAGTCGAAAAATTTTACGTGGAAAGTGATCATAAGTAATGACGAAAATTTTAACTATGATTAGCCGACATTGTCGACTCACATAGTCCACCAGTGTAATAGAGGCTTTAAACGAACTATTAGAAAAACAGCCAAGCTGTTTACCCATAATGCAATGCAAAATTTACATGTCGATAGCGTTATTTTGGACTTTCGCATCAAGAGTAAATATATTACTTGATATATCCTTTTTATACCTTGAATGGCTGATATAGAACTATTATAGCATATATGTAGCTTCCGTACAAACTGAACAATCGGGCAGTTGGTTGTATGGAAAACTTTCTCATGTGACGAGATATCTTCACGAACTTTGCATGGATTATCGTCCAGGACAACTATGCAATTATGCCGAAGAAATTGTTCAGATCGGATTACCATAGCATAGAGCTGGCAATCAAACTGATCGATCAGACTCAAGTTGTTGTAAGAAATCTTTCGTATTTGTAAAGGGTAATAAAGTTTGATGCAACCGAGGTTAAGGTTTTTTCCATGTTTTAAGATAAAACAAAAAAATATGGATTTAAGTACTAAAAGTGTTTATTAAAAATCATTTTGTATTAAATTTTAAGTCGAATATTTCTTAGAAAGGCAATTTATGAAGGCACAGTGTGTTTGTTCAAAATATATTATATTCTTATAGTATTAACTGAAGACTGTTCTAAATGAAATTTTTTAAAACTGTCTTCGATTCACCACTGCTCTGCTACCTTACTTTGTGCTCTGTTTTTTTTTCAATAAAATTTGCATGTAAAAGTGAAAATTAAATTTCGAGTATCAAGTTCGCAAAAGAGAATATATTGTTAGCCCCTTTATTTTGTATCTCTTTCTGATATGTATGAATATTTCACATTTATGCGAGTTGTTTGTTCGATTCACTGCTCTGCAGTGTTTGGCAAATCGAAGACAGCTATCTATCATGCCTATATACACATCTAATAATTTATATAGAAACTACTTTTATAATACAACAGCACTTTCCTTTTTTATAACTACTTAAGAGTATGAAAACCGACCAATCTTTAGGTTACAAATAAAGACATACATAACTGCACTTTATCTACATAGATTTATGCACCCTCTGAAATTTAAAAATTAATTTTAGCCTCAAAACGACACTGATCACCCATCCACCACTTCTCGATGTCCGTATATGTTTGTGTTTTCTGCCTAAACGGTACACTGTGCAACTTCGCACAGAGATCACAAAATGGGGAACGAAAAGTCAGACGATAATACCGTCGCCACCAGAAGTAACGCATATACTCCTCCGGATGTGTAGCCACATAACGAAGGTACGCAGCAAGCTCTGCAGCGGTTTCGAAATCTTCAGCATCTATCACCGAGTGTGGTGGCACGAAGCGACTGTAATCGGCGCCACCAAATACAACTGGTATCACATAGCGTTTCATAGCATTATACAGCTTCTCGGTCACATAATCATTGCATAGCGAATTCTCAAACGAGAAGTAGAATTTATAACTTTTATCCAATAGTTCATCACATTCATTCGAGGTGTAGGGGCAACTGCAAGCAGAAAAAATAATAATTAAATAGTTACTAATTTTAAAAATTAGGTACTAAATATAAATATTTTAGCAATAGCCACTTAAATATGCTTGTATAATTTTTTTTTGTTAAGATAGCAGCTCTAATTAAATTATTTTTGGAACAAAGTGCTGTGGACATTTATTCAAACCCGACCATTTGACCCCTATTCATAAATTGAAGTAAATTTTATTTTTCGTATATGTACATATATGTAGTCAAAATTCATCGCAATACCCTGTTTCAATAAAGCTGTCCTAAAATTCGATTTGGTAATTCGGGAACCGATACTTTATGTGTCACTAAGTCGTTTGAGCGTCCGAAATATAACAATTTTCATGCTCTTGTAACATGTTGCTGCAGAGTATAATAGTTTTGTTCACCAAACTATTGTTTTTATCCCCTAAAACTTATCGAGTTAGATTTGCATTTATATATATAAATGATCAGGATGATTAGACAAGTTGAATTATTCCTTTTCGCTGTTTGGCGCCAATTGGAGACTCGCAAGTGTAGACAGGCCCTTCTCCACTTGGTCTTTCCTTCTAAGTGAAGGTCTTCCTCTGCTTTCTCCGGCGGGTACTGCTTCGAATACTCTCAGAGCTGGAGTGTTCTCATCCATTCGGAAAACATGACCTAGCCAGAGTAGCCGTTGTCTCTTAATTCGCTGAACTACAAGTGTGTCAATGTCGTCGTACAGCTTATAGTTCCATCGACTGCGGCATTCGCCGTTGTCCCGTCTCCCTTTTTGTGGATTAGGCAGAGCACGCTTAATTTCCAATTACAAAGAAACTGATGCGTGCTTCTCATAAGTCTTTTGCTGTCGTATTTGAATAGCTCGTCCGGCAATCTATCGGCCCCGCCGCTTTGTTGTTCTTCGCACTTCTTCATGGTCAGGCAATGGAACGTCTGTTCTATCGTCATCGGTTGGAGGAATCGGATTTAGCATCTCCAGATGTTATGCTTCCACTGTGCTATACAGCACACTGGACAAGTATTTCCTCCATAATTTCAGTATACTCTAAGCATCAGTCACTAGATCACCTCTGGGGGTTCTACAAGAATATGCTCCGGTCTTGAAAACTTCTGTTAGTCGTCGCACCTTTTCATAGAATTTTCGAGCATTACCCCTGTTGTCCAGCTTATCAAGCTCTTCGTACTCATGCATTTTAACCTCTCTCTTATTTTGTCTGCAAATTCGGCTCGCTTCCCCCTTCTTGTGTTCTCCTATGGTCGATTGTAACTTTGCGAGGTAGTCAGTATGTTTTCGCTCCAATGTGACATGGCACTCCTTAACGTATCAGTTGTTCTTTTGCACTTTTCGAAAACCAAAGGTTTCGTTTGCAGCCTTACGTAAGGAGCTTGAAATACCGTCGCACAGTTTCCTTAGATTGAGTTGCTGATAAGTGTTCTCAGAGAGCAGGAGTGCAAGTTAGGCAGAAAATCATTCGGCTGTCTGTGATTGCAGCTTCTCGACATCTAAACTTACTTGTGTTTATTTACGTGCACAGAAGCGAGTGTGTATCTACGCTGCAACAAAATAGTGGTCCGAGTGGACTTTACGAACTCGGAGCGTACGCACGTCTAACACACTGGAGATATGTCTTTCGCTTATCATAGTATGATCGATCTGGTTGGTGGTTTTTCGATCCGGAGAGAGCCAAGTAGCTTGATGAATTTTAGTATACTGAAATCTGGTACTACAGATAATCCTATTTCGGGCCCGGCGAAGTCGATCAGCCTCAACCCATTTGGGGATGCTACATAAATATACCTTCTTTGCCCACTCTGGCGTTAAAGTCGCCAAACGCGTTTTAAACATCGTGGCGAGGGCAGCTCTAATAGGTGCGCTCTAAACGTACATATAAGTCACATCGTTCACATCGTCCTTCTCTTCCATCGGAATCGATATAATAAATATTGCATTAAGAACAACAATCTGAAACAAGCTTAAAACGATTCCCTTATGTATACTAATGTCTGAGATTACTTTTAAATCGGTTGCCATCGCCTTTTAACAGGAATTACCTTTATTGCAATGCTCTTCAATTACATACTATAAAGCAATAATAAAACAGTATTAATAACTGAAAGCTGCTAACTGATACGTATGTAATAATAAATACTGCTTTGATTTAACATTATTAGGCATTGGTAATCTTATCTTTAGTGCATTCATTATTTTACACACGCTTGGAAAAGTTTCACTTTTCACGCACATAATTTTACATACAAATGTTTTTTATCCGTAACTTTTCATTGTTTACAGTTATTACTGTGTTACCTGCTGAATACAATAGCTTGTTAATCTTATCAAACGTGCGATAAATAAGACTTATTACCGCCATGACAGGCATGAGTATTTCCTACCGTTTGAACAACTCGACAAATGTGTCATAAATTTCGTATTTGTGAAATAAGGCTATTAGGCTAGATACTATCTTATCTGATTCATATTATCTATATATCAATATAATTACAACAACAATTATATAATGCTTGGAAAAAGTACGCCGCTTTGTCGCTTCGATTTGCAATGCGAATATGAGCAGCGGTTCAAGCGTTAGTCCTCAAAGTTCCTATGCCTCAAAATGGCTCATATTATGTAATAATCGAAAGTGACTTTTCTGCCTGCTCGTAGTTTCGAGTCTTCACTAATTATTTTCTATATTCGTATAAGCAACTCACCTGAAATTGCCGCATTTCCCATAAATATCCACGGGAATGTGCTCCTGCAATGCCGCTGCCAATTTTTCACGTTTCGACAGCGTCTCACAATGCGACACAAACCAAGCGGCCATACGAGTTTTACCCTCCCATAACTGCGAAACGTTCGTATCATTCCACACGGCTGGCGGTTGACGCCACTTGGGCCGGATCGCCGGCGCCACTTCTGCGCCAGTTTCAATATCTTCGAACATTTGATAGGGCCACAGCAGGTCCGAATCGAGTCGGTAGCTCATGGTCAAATTGTAGAAGCCACCCTCGTCGGAGAGCACATGTTTAGTCTCGCCCGGCGGTTCCATTAAGGCAAACACGTACAGCTGATGCGGCGCACGTACGCGCGGCACGGAATGCAATAGCGGAAACGGTTCGGCCACATGGAAGAGCACTGCATCGTACATTTCAATTGCAGGTAAAAAGTCGCGGTTATTCGTCAAATCACAACGGTACACCGGACAATTCATTTTATCGCGAAAGTAGTCCGGACCAAGCGTATCCTCGTCGAAGCCCCAACGTTTATTTTTGAAAAAACTATTCCACAAGAGTATGGTGCGCGGTCGGCCGGCGTCGACAGCTGTTGCTTCATTTCGAATTTGTTGCTGATAGGCGCGTAATATTCGGTACTGATTAAATTCGGGCGCATTACTCAGCAAATGCACGATACCCAGAAAACTGACACAAGTCACAAAAATCACGAGCAGTATGGTGCACTTTTTACGTTTGTACATCGTGTCCTTCGTTACGTACGCGACGTTTTCAACTGCGTTCGCTTCCTCATCGCCACTACGCTCGAGCAGCGAAGCGTCAATAGACCGGCGTTCGGTATAACGCATGGCAGCGCCAACAAATGAGTGCGTGCTCGATTCAACCACCGATTGGCCAACCGAAATTTGTCTGTATGTCGCGATGTAGTTATGTAGTATCGATAATAGTTCTTCGATTAGCTCACTTCTTGCCGCGCAAAGTTCGCACTTCAGTCCATCGCTGAGTTGTTTATTTGATTAGATAAGCATGTGCCGGTGACGCTATTAAATACATAGGAGATCATAGACAAAATACTTAATCATTAGTAGATACTCAACCCAAACATGTAGTTGTATGTATGTATGTAGTTATAGACAAGAAATGTGTAGAATGTAGAAATGTTTGTCAAACCTGTAAGTACATAATCTCAATTTTTGGCATTGGTAAATATTTACACACATGTACGTACATATGTTTCGTAGGGCACTACCGCGAAGCAAGCCACACTATCTCTGTACTAAGCAAATACAAGTACATATACGACTAAGCCCAGCGGGTAGAAGGGTAAACAAAGAAATAGAGGAGGATACTTTTGTTTTGAGGCACACCTAGTGTGAAATTTGTTTTTTTTGTTTTTGTCTTCACATACTTCTATAGTCTATGCCAATAAAAACAACATACTAAAATTTCAAATAGTTTTTGTGTAAGATAAAGTCCAATCAGCTTTTCTTTAAACGCGTTCTTTTCGAAACTATATTTCTCAAATTGGCTGCAGCTGTAACTCGAAGAAAAATCATCCGATAGCTTCGATTGTTCTTCCACAATTTCGGTCGTGTTCGACGGATGTTCTTACACAGTCGCCACAATACGGTCAAATAGAACTCCTTACACACCGTGTGTCCCTCCGAAACAAATTCATAATACACCAAACCCCGAATATCGAAAAAAACAATCAACATCACTTTGATTTTTGAGCGGATTTGTCGTGTTTTTTTTTTTTTTGTTTCGGCTCGTTTTTTACCTCAATTTCGATTATTGTTGGCTTGCTTTCATATCAAACTTATAAATCCATGTCTCATCGGCAGTTATAATGCTCTCCATGAATGTGGGATCGGGATTCGCATGATCAAGCATGTTTAAAGCGACCTGTTTACGGTAATCTTTAAAAAAAAAATTCAGCTTTATCGGTACGAGTCTAGCAAGAACGCGTTCATACTCAAAATATCCACCAAAATCATTCAAATGGACTCGCGAGAGATGTCGAGCTCTCTTGCTATCTCCCTAAAACTTTCCTGATAATTCTCAAGCACCATATCCTACACTTTTTTATCATCTTCATTAGTTGAAGAGGTCGAAGGTCGTTCAGAACGAGGCATGTCTTCGACGGTCTTTTACAAAATTTACCAAAAGTCTTCTATCCATGAGGTATGTGAAACTCAGACTTTGCTCACAGCTGGGACAAGCCAGCTGTTTCATTAACTTTGTTCTTGTGTTTTGACAACTGATTTTCAAACAGTTACATTTTCATAATTATACATCATAATTGTTTTTTAAAAACCTTTCTTTCATATGTAAATAAAGAACAAGCCATATGAGAATTCTTTTTACCAATTTGTGCCCGGTGAAAAATCTGGGAATATATCAAAATTATTCTCAAATATTTAATTGCCTCGAATGCGTGTGAGAAATGCAATTTAGGTACTCGCGGGCTCGAGTAAAACAGAGCCATTATTATCAGTTGTAAACCGCAGTTTCAGTTGTTTTTCAACTCTGTCTTCATCTGTTTGTAAAAATATGAGTTTGGGGAACCGATTAAAGAAACCTCAGGACTCAAGATATCAACTGTACTTTTCGACGAACAAAGGTGATATACAAATGTTTTGGTTACTGAAATCAATGTGTTAACAGGGAGGAATGCACTTAATGCTCAGAAGATTTCCATATTAGAGACGACAGTTTCTGAACAGATATGTATGTTACAAGGTCTGTCGCAAAAGATACAGCGTTTAGCCCGGTCAATTAGCATTTCAAATGAGTGTTTAAGGTAATTTTTCGGAATGCTCTTCAGAATATCGGTCGTCGATTTTGGATAGCTGAAATGTCCTGAAACCAGTGTCCTTTCATGGTCAAATGAAGTTTTCCAAATAGGTAAAAATCACAGGGTGCCAAATCAGGTGAGTAATGTGAGTGTTTAATGGTTAATATGGAGTTTTTTGTCAAAAAATCAGTGACAAGCGTCGACCGATGACACGGCGCATTATCGTGCAACAGGCGCCAGGACCCCGCCTCACGGTATTGTGGTCGAGCGCGACGAATGCGTGACAAAAGGCGCTTCATAACACCAAGGTAAAACACAGCATTAATCGTTTGGCCAGGTGGGACGAACTCTCGGTGTACAATACCCTCGGAATCGTAAAAACAAATCAGCATTGTCTCTATTTTTGACTTCTGAAGACGACCGACTTATGATCGTCACAGAGGTCCTCACGACCTTCTTGGAATCGCTTAAACCACTCATGCACATTACATTTCATCATTTGAAATGTTTCAGTAAACATTTTCCCAAGTTTAAAACAAAATTTAATATTTGCTCTTTGCATTTTACGACCGATGACCAAAAGCTGCTGCCACTGTTTGATCGATAACATCGATTGTAGTTATCCAATTGTCTTAAAATTTTTACGAAATGTCAACAAGAGATCAAACTTTTTATTTCATATACCCGCCAATAGGTGGCGCCACCAGAAACAGTTATATTTAGAAAGTTCTGTTTCTTTTGCGACAGACCTTGTATTATCAGAATTTGTCGAGAGAGGTCTTACGACCACTTCAAAAACCTCTCTTTTACCATATTTTTTTTTGTAACAAATGCAATGTGTCCCTGTGTTAATCAAGATTTAATTTGTAATTGTTTACGATCTGTTAAGATTGTTTGTGATCTAATAAGGTTACTTATAGAAATAAACCTTTTATGAAGGGGTTTATCTTGATTTTGATCGGTCAGTTTGATTGACATATAATGCTATTTCTACGATATCGGCTTCTTGGGAACATCTGTAAAACTTCAGATAGATATACTGAAAACTGAGGGAATTCGCGCATACTCAGCTCGTCACGTTGATCATTTGTATACATTCATCTACGTATATACTTTATAGAATCTTCAATATTTATTTCCCGTTGAGTGTTACAAATTTTGTTCAAACTTAATATACCCTGTATTTATACCCCCTTCTGGATACAACTATGAAAGGAGAATTCCTACTGTGCAGCTTGTTTTGTAATGTTATGCTATAATAAGCAAAATGTGTGCATGTAGCTAATATCAGTTGGAAGAGAAAGTATGGAATTAGCGGGTGTATAACCGTTTTTCAAAATATGGGTAATAATGATTAGTGAGTCAGCAATTACTAACGCTGCTACTTAATCTAGTGTAAATAGTCCCAAAACAATATTTTTACTCATAACACAACAATAACGAACAATCTAAATAATACTCAATTATAGCAATGAAGCGAAGCCGCACGAATTTCACGTCTTGCTGACCAAAAATACAAATATAGGCACCTGTTCTATATATGGCGATTAATTAGTACTGCGTACATTCAAATATTTGACGTGAATAAACATATACAGAATGGTATTTGACATAAAATTTTGCCTAACCCACTCTTTGACAAACGAACCCCAAAACAATACGCAATGCATGGACAGCGCAAGCTCGGCTATTTTTTTCTAGGAAACGTTAAAAACATAAACGACTTCAAATTTAGTAATGCGTCGTGGAAAAGAAAAAAACAATCGTCTAGGAAAATCCAATTAGAAACATATTGAAATATACATTGTGATAAAAAAAGTTCCCAGAAATTATGATTCAAATTCCTCGGGCAAATGATATTTAAAAAAAAATCTATTTTTCTATAATAAGTTGGCCGGACTGTCCTTAATTACTATGTCACATATGATGAACGCGATCTGTCAACCAGTTTGTTAACATTTTTTTGTTAACAGCAGCTGCTTAAGTCGGTACACCTCAGTTGTGCGCTGCGATTTTTATATAAAAATATCGAACAAAGAATTTGTCTCAAATCTTGTATTACTAACTAAATTTCGTGTACGGAATTGTTGCCTACGAGTGGTACAAATCCTTCAAAGATGGTCAAGAGATCGTCGAAGACAAGCCTCGTTCTATAACACCCTCGACACCTTCAACTGATTACCATATTAATTCAAGCAATTGTTAGAGAGATGGCAAATTAGCTCGTCATCTCTCGCGAGTCCGTTCGAATGATTTTGATGGATATCACATCTGGGCTGTAGGGCGGCTGCGGAAGCGTTGGGACGTCGGCCTTGGTTAGGTAGCTGTTCACAAAAGAGGCGGTGTGAGTCGGTGCGTTGTGATGGTGCAACTTCCAATCGGCTGCGCTGTCCGATTGACCCTTCGTTTGAGTCTCTTGAGGACTTCCACGTAAAACTTGGCGTTGGCGGTTTGTCCAGGAGGAACAAATTCATGGTGGGCGATTCCTTTGATGTCAAAAAAGACACTAAGCATCGTTTTCGCTTTGGATTTGCTCATTCTTTCGGTCTTCTGGTGACACCGAAACACACCATTTCTTGCTGTCGCAGATATACGGAGTTGTCCTGACTCTCCAGGTGCTCGTAGGCAACCGACCAGCTGCTCGTTCGTTAGCTAGGAACGCCCTCTACCGAAACCAGTCGGTGCGCGTACGCTCCGAAGTACAGTCGCGGCGGAGGAAAAAAAAATGATCGGTCAATTTGTATGACAGCTATGTATATAATATAGTGTTTCGACCTTACCAATATATTCGGAGATTACAGCCTAACCTTGAAAAATAATTCATGTTAAATTTAGTGAATATATCGTATCTAAGAAAAAACTTTCTATAGACGGATTGGAATTTGATCGTTTAGTTTGTATGGCAGCTATATTATATATTCATCCGATATCGCCTCTGCCGACAAATCGGTAGCTTCTTGGAAAGAAAAGGACGAATGCAAATTTTCAGTTCGATATCCCAAAAACTGTGACCTATCAAATCGTAAGAGTCGCAGCGAAGAATCTCAGGAATACCTTTATTTAAATAATCGCAAAAAATTCACTCAACATTATTGATTTCAACGCAGCAAAGGGTGAATAATGACTCGAAATCGCCGCTTTTGTGTTATTGCCCTTTAGAGATTAGCCTGCCGCGTATATTTTTGTTTGCCAAAGTTTACATATTCGTATCATTGTTGTTGGCAGTCGCTGGTATCGAATCAACCAACGGCAAATAATGGTCAATAAACACGTGCACGCCATAAACACATATGGATTTGTGTATGTAGATGTGTAGTTTTACATGGAAACCCACCAATTCCACGACAAGGACATGGCTTAATGGGGCGCACATACTCGTGCGCTTGTAATTAGTCTAATGTACTGGAATCGCAAATGGTTTTTTGCATGTTCATTTTCCCTTTTACATCTAAATAGTGTTTAAAATAATTACAAGAGTGGCTTTTACTGCGCCGCCTAATTGTTGTGACTATTTTTTAATATTGAGATAGAGATATACAGTGTTTCCTTTAACTCCAGTTGTTTACTGACACAAACTGGAACTGTCATGAACACAACTCTTAGAAAGAATTTTTGAAAAAATACTGTTTTTTACACGAGGAAACCCATGTAACCCCTTAAATACATATAAAAAATGTAACTCCAAGTGTAAACTGTGATGGTGTGGGGGTACATGGCAAGAGGAGGGGTTGGAAAATTAGTATTTATTGTTTCTGCAGTGGAAAAACTTTCAATTTCAACATGATGATGATCCTAAGCATATGTACCTCATATCCCGTCACGGACTGGTTCTACTAAGCAACTAAATACGCCTCCCCAAACTACGGATATAATCCCCATAGAACATATTTGGAATATGGTATGTTGAAAAAGAAGATCCGCAAGATCAATATAACATTCAATGAGACTCTTAAAGAAGCTTTGATGTCTGAATGGGAGAAAATTGCACAAAACAAACACGCTAAAGTGTTAGTCGATGTCTTAGTCAAGCAATTATTGTTTCTTTATTTGTGTTAAAAATAGAACTTCCTTTTGTTTTTTTTTCAAATTTGGGGATGTTGAAAAAAAATTGTAGCTGTTCAAAAATGAGTGAAAATAATAAAGAAATTCGCTATATTTTGAAATTTTTGTATAAAAAAGCAAAAAATGCCACGAAAGCCAATAACGAAATTTGTGAAGTTTACGGAGACGATGCGGTATCAGTTAGTGTAGCACAACAATGGTTCACTCGCTTCCGTTCTAGAAATTTCGATGAGAAAGATGCACTCTGGTCGACCTATGGATGAAAAAGACGAAGAAATTATGGAAAAGATTGACCAAAACCGTCACAAAAGCAGTCATGACATCGCTAAGGAACTTAACATTAATCATCAAACGATTTTGAACCAATTAAAAAAAGGCTGGCTACAAAAAGAAGCTCGATGTTTGCGTACCACATGAATTATCTGCGAAAAATTTAATGAACGGAATTAATAACTGCGATTCTTTGCTGAAACGAAATGAAGTCGAACCATTTCTGAAGCGAATGGCAAAAGAAAACGAAAAAGTGTATCAAATACGACAATAATGTCCGTAAAAGATCGTGGTCCAAGCGTGGTGAAGCTCAACAAATGGTCGCACAGCCAGAATTGACGCCTCGAAACGTTGTGCTGAGTGTTTGGTGGGATTTGAAAGGAATCATCCACTATGAGCTGCTCCAGATTGGTTAAACGATTGATTTTATATTTTACTGTCAACAACTGATGAGATTGAATTTAGTAATCGAAAAAGCGGCCAGAACTGATCAACAGAAAGGGCGTCGTCTTCCATCAGAGCAATGCTAGACCACACACATCTTTGTTGACTCGGCAAAAACTGGGCGAGCTTAGCTGGGAAGTTTTGATGCATCCACCATATAGCCCTGACCTTGAACCATCGAACTACGATTTGTTTCGGTCAATGCAGAACTCCCTTAATGAGTAAAGTTAGCTTCAAGAGAAGCCTGTGAAAATTACATGTCGCAGTTTTTCGAGGCTGCTTTTTCTTTTTCACTGCGACTTCTTCAACATGCTTCTGGAGAAAATAGTTCGAGCTGCAGAACTATGTAAGTAAAGAAGGTACCATCTTCTATAAGAGTGTACAGCTGCTGGCGTATGCCGATGATATTTATAACTTTGAAGTCGTAGATAATTTCGTCTATCTTGGAACCAGCGTAAACACCACCAACAATGTCAACCTAGAAATCCAAAGCAGGATAACTCTTGCCAACAGGTGCTACTTCGGACTGAGTAGGCAATTGAGAAGCAAAGTCCTCTCTCGACAAACAAAAACCAAACTGCAAAGGCTCTGAAGCGAATGGTAACAGGAGGCGAAAAGTGGATAAAATACGACAGCAATGTGCGAAAAAGATCATGGTCCAAACGTAGTGAAGCTCAACAAATGGTCGCAAAGCCAGAATTGACGCCTCGAAACCTTGTGCTGAGTGTTTGGTGGGATTTGAAAGGAATCATCCACTATGAGCTGCTCCAATCTGGTCGAACGATTGATTCTACATTTTACTGTCAACAACTGATGAAATTGAATATAGTAATCGAAAAAAACGGCCAGAACTGATCAACAGAAAGGGCTTTATCTTCCATCAGGACAACGCTAGAACACACACATCTTTGATGGCTCGGCAAAAACTGGAAGAGCTTGGCTGAGAAGTTTTGATGCATTTATCATATAGCCCTGACCTTACACCATCGAACTACCATTTGTTTCGGTCAATGCAGAACTCCCTTAATGGAGTAAAGTTAGCTTCAAGAGAAGCCTGTGAAAATTACATGTCGCAGTTTTTCGCCGAGAAACCAGAAAAGTTTCACACTGATGAAATAATGTCTCTAGCGGAAAAATGGCAAGAAATGATCCCTGGCTTCGCTTGGAATATCCAATTGGCGCTAGCATCGAAAAGAAACCAGAAAAGTTTCACACTGATGAAATAATGTCTCTAGCGGAAAAATGGCAAGAAATGATCGACCAAAACGGTACATATTTGGATCATTAGAGTTCATTATAAATAAACAAAAATAAGTTGAAGTTTGATTAAAAATACGAAAAGACTTTGTGTTATTTTTATATACTATGCAAGAAAGGGTATGTTTGATTGAGTTTCTTCACAAAAACATCTTTTACGCAAACTTTTTTTTCACTGCATATTTTTCTGAAAAAATATTTTTTTGTATCAAATCATTTTCACATTTCAAGCATAGTAACACATATTTCTGGATTGAATTAAATTTTTATCATTTTGTTACACATATGTACATATATGTAAGTATGTGTGCACAAGTAAATACTCACAGCCGTACGATCGACATTCGTCATGCTTGAACATATGTATACATATGTACATACGTACAGTTTAATTAATTTCATATTCTTGATGCACTTCAAATAGTTAGACAAGAATTCTCACATTCAACAATAGAATAGAATTGTTGTTTTTTTTTAATTATTTTTATTTTTCTTATTTGGTTTTTCATTATGGAATTAGTTACAACAAATACACCCACATTTGTTTGTATGAAGTAATTTTTTTAATACGAGTAATACACACAGGTGTTTTAGCAAGGGGATGTTGTCAGCACTGAAACAACACTGCTTTTGCTGTTGTTCTTACTAGAAAACGCTATCTCAACTTATTGAAAAAATATACTTACATACATACATACTCATATTAGTCACTCTAAAACTGCTCATTATGAATATTCATTCGTGCAGTTACGTGCGCAGATTACTCAGCAATAATTACAATGTTGTGGGCAAAAAGATAACTCATTTATTTAATTCAAATTACTTATTTTTATTTATTTTTTGTACACTATTTTTGAAGGCAGGCACATTTGCGCTATTATCTCAGATTTTTCACTAGGAAAATGCTGAAATTTATTTAATATTAATTTGTCGATTACGCCTTCCGATATAAGTTAGAAAACGTAAAAAATTTTTTGAAAAAAATTACTATTTATGTACATATTGTGTGGTCGAAAAAGTCTTTTCGTATTTATAGTCAAACTTCAACTTATTTTTATTTTATATTTCTAATGTACTTTAGTGAACCAAGTATGTACCATTTTGGTCGACCACTTTTTTCCATTTTCAGCTAGAGACGTTATTCCATCAGTGTAAAACTTTTCTGGTTTCTCGGCAAAAAACTGCGACAAGTAATTTTCACAGGCTTCTCTTGAAGCCAACTTTACTCCATTAAGGGGGTTCTGCATTGCCCGTTTTTTTCAATTGCCTGCTTCAATCTCATCAGTTGTTGACAGTAAAATATAAAATCAATCGTTTAACCAAGCTGGAGCAGCTCATAGTGGATGATTCCTTTGGAATCCCACCAAACACTCAGCATAACGTTTCGAGGCGTCAATCCTGGCTGTGCGACCATTTGTTGAGCTTCACCACGCTTGGACCAAGATCTTTTTCGCACATTATTGTCGTATTTGATCCATTCTTCGTTTCCTATTGCCATTCGCTTTAGAAATGGTTCGATTTCATTTCGTTTCAACAAAGAATAGCAGTTAATAATTCGATCCATTAAATTTTTCACAGACAATTCATGAGGTACTCAAACATCGAGCTTCTTTTTGTAGTCAGCCTTTTTTAAATGGTTCAAATCCGTTTGATGATGAATGTTAAGTTCCTTAGCGATGTCATGGCTGCTTATGTGACGGTCCTGGTCAATCCTTTCCATAATTTCATCGACTTTTTCGACGATAGGTCGACCAGAGCGAGGTGCATCTTTCACATCGAAATTTCCGGAACGGAAGCGAGCGAACCATTGTTGTGCTACACGAACTGATTCAGCATCGTCACCGTAAACTTCACAAATTTCGTTATTGGCTTTCGTGGCATTTTTCCCTTTTTTATACAAAAATTTCAAAATATAGCGAATTTCTTAATTTTTTTCACTCGTTTTTGAACAACTTTAATTTTTTTTTGTTAAATAGCTTAAAATACCACCTTTCTAACACTATATGGTATACGACTGCAACGACAACTATTGATAAAATACGAAACGACTTTTGCCACTACCCAGTATATGCCGCCCGAAAAATATGTTTTATAATTGGACGCAAATTTCTGGCCGGCAAGAGTTTTTTTCCAAGTTTGGCAAGAAAATGTGCTAGTTTTAAGTATACGGTGGATGGGGCAGCAGTTCCTAGCCTATTTCGCCTGATTTGACCGTGGCAATTGCGAAAATATGATCCGGTGCTTTGTCATGTTTTGCAATCAATTTCTTCGTCACCAAACAAAACAGTTTAATTCAGCACAGCGGAGCCCTGTAATCAATTTCCCGACTCTTAATAGTCAGTAACACCTTGGGAATAACATAAAACAGTGACCTTTTCCGCCGTTAGGACTGTCTTCTCCTTCCCCGAACAAATTCGCCGGGTTAAGTCGATTGCTTCGACTGTAGCTTAGACGTTTTCTTCTGAGACACCCGTTTTTTGTGCAACTGATCGTGACCTTCCTGCCGGTAGAACTGTCTTCTTCTACTTCGGACAGGTTCGCCGGATTAAGTCGATATTACTTCTGGTCGCTGATGTGTACAGGTGGATTCGTGTTTAGTCGACGGTCGCGAAACAGCGTACTAAATCTTTTGGCACCCACCACATCTTTTGATATGTTTGTCTCAACTATCTCGCACCGCTTCGATCAACGGATTGTCAATCATGAATCATGATCATGAACTTTTTTCACGTTTTCTACCAAGATAGCCGTTTTCGGAAACCTCGGCGCGTACCTTTCCGGCCGATAGGATTGTCTGCGGTCAGGTTCACTGGGTTAAGTCGATTGCTTCAACTATTTTCTGGTCTCTGATGTGCATAAGTAGATCCATGTTTTGTCGACGGCCGCGAAACAGCATACTAAATCTTTTGACACCCACCATATCTTTTGAAATTATTGTCTCAACTATCTCGCAAAGCGTCTATTGGCGGTCTGTCAATACGAGATCATGGTCTTTTGATACGTTTTATTCTGAGATAGCCATTTTCGAGCACATCATCAATTGGGCAAGATCGTGGACACGTTATCACGTTACTTTCTATGGTAGCATGATTAGAGGGCACCTGGGTGTGGCTCATAAAAACTTAACATGCGTCGATGAAACTCATTAAATGAAATAAAATACTCAAATTTGGCCAAAATGAGTTCGGATTTTTTTTTGTTGTGCAGATATTTGTATGCCATTTATGATTTGAGCAAAATGTCTGCCAAAGAGCCACCAGGGCTCCGTGTTCATACTTACCTCCACCCATTTACACCAATTTTCGATGATCCGGTGCAGCATTTCTGCTGGAATTTCGTCTATTGTGGTCTGAATGTTGTCTTTGAGCTTCTTGAGCGTTGCTGGTTGATTGGCGCATAACTTTGATTTAACATACCTATTATCTAGACACGTTGAATCGCATGATCTTGGCCCATTTGATTGAATCATTTTTCGAAATTAAAGAGCCGCCAAGCTTTGCACGCATTGTGTTCATGATTAGACGTCAAACATGAAGCGGCGCACCGTCTTGTTGGAAATAGAGATCGTCGATTTCATCAAATTCTGCGAAAAAAAGTCGGTCAAGATATTTTTACAACGTTTGGTTTTGCTGGTATTTCCTGCCTATTTTCGAAATAAATAAGGCTCAATGATGCCATCATACCACAACCCGCACCAAACGGTATATTTTGGAGATGCAATTGGAATTCCTGAGCCACACGTGCATTTGACTCACCTCCAAGCGGCAGTTTTATTTATTAACGAAGCCAATAAGCCAGATTGGCATCGGCTAATTGAATTGGAATTGGTCTCAACTGAGAAGATAACTTTTCTATGGACATTCTTCAACTTTTTTCGAAAACGTCACTTACTTAATACTCTCACACAATTTCCGAGCGTTTTACCACAAATCCGTAAACAAACACGGCCAGCACGAGCTGTCAAAATCACGCCATCCCTATTGGTAGACGCGTTATATTCAATATTTTCACCTTCGAAAAACAAGCGAACCATTGCCCGAATTGCTTTTTTTCCATTTCTCTAAAATTCGCGGACAAGCCCGTTCGCGCACGCGAACACAAGGAAACTGCGAATCCGTTTCGGCTAAAATTTTGACAGCCGTAGCCGTCTAAAAGACATAGTACAATTCATTTGTGATAGTGACGCCATCGGGCGGTGCGGATGAGTAATGAATGGAACTCCCTATTATGTATGTTTAAATCTATTTTTTGTAGTTTTTTTAACTACATGTATGTATGTATGTATGTACTTTCTTAATAGCATTTAAGAAATGCTCAAACAATTAAGTCAGCCGCTAACGATTCTTTCGCGGTCACCCCAAGTCTTCGCTAATTACAACGTTACATATGTATGTATGTATGTACATACCGGTACAATGAGCACACAGCCGGCCGTCATTAATTTACAAGTGCCAATGGTCAGGCCGACAATGTAACAAATAAGTCACCTCTATTTATTTTTCGTATTTCGACAATAACAAAAAACACTAGTTCACCAAAAGAAATACTAACTGGAGAATCGTCACACAGTTCCAAACGCCTACAGCAACAAAATGCAACTGTTCTATAAGATGGTCAACGAGAAGGCTGGAAACTACAATTTCTAGTGCTGCAATGTGCTTATACTACACACATACATATATATGCATACATTCATATGTACATACATGCAAACGTACTAGCAAACTCACAAAAAATCAAATATATTTATTGTATATATATTTACAAGCAAGTGTGTGTTTCATACATACATACATACATGCACATGTCGATATATATATACATATATGCATATAAACAACACATAAAGTCAGCGTATAAAAAATATAAATAAATACATATGGACATATGTATGTACGTATATGGATATTGTATATAAGTAGATATGTCGACATGCAAATAAAATGTATCACGTTTATGCGGAAAATAGCAAAAAGCAAAATTTTTTTGTTTTTATTTTTTTATTAAGGGAAAATTAAGTTAAATGCCGCAAGCGTGATTTTGTTTACATTATGTTTGTACATACATACGTCATTACTGTTAAATGTACCTATGTATTCCAGATAAGCAAGTTGAATCGTTGTCACCATCATTAAAATTAAGCACATACACTGTGACAAAAAAGCAGCCGTAAATTGTAATTAAATTCCCTGGTTTTCGAAAAAATGTACATAGGTAGGACTGTCCTTAATTATTCTGCTTCTTTACTGACGTAAACACCGCTTACGCGGTTATAGCCGAGTTTACAACAGCGCGCCAGTCGTTCTTCCTTTTCGCAATTTGGCGCCAATTGATGATTTCCAAGTCTAGCCGGGTTTTTCTCCACCTGGTCTTTCCAACGGAGTGGAGGTCTTCCCTTTCACCCGGCGGCTACTGCGCGGCCTTTATTTTATAGACGTATTGATCAACAGTTGATGTTGATGGCCGTCCTGGACGTAGTTCGTCGCCAACGCGTTCTCCTCGACCTTCTTTGAATAATTTGTCAGAGGTGGAGTGTTTTCATCCATACGGACCACAGAACCTAGCCGGCGTAGCCGCTGTCTCTTAATTCGCTGAACTATGTCAATGTCGTCGTATATCTCATACAGCTCAACGTTCCCTCGAATGCGATATTCGCCGTTGCCAATGCGCAAAGGACCATAAATCTTCCGCAGAACCTTTCTCTCGAAAACTTGTAACGTCGACTCATCTGATGCTGTCATCGTTCATGCCATGTTTGGTCTTTGTTCGTCGAGAGAGGACTTTACTTCTTCCGATTTCAAAGCTGACATTGTTGATGAATTAATGGTTCCAAGATAAACGAAATTATCTACGACTTCGAAGTTATGACTGCCATCAGTGACGTGGGAGCCAAGGCGCGAATGTGGCTCGTGTTTGTTTGATGACAGAAGATATTCCGTCTTGCCCTCGTTGACTACCAGATCCATTTGCTTTGCTTGCTGTTCTTAATTATTATGCCAAAATAAAAAATAATAATAATAAAAATATCGAACAAAGGATTTTTCTCAAATTTTGTATTTCTAACCAAATTTCGTATGCAGAATCACTGGGAATATTGGAAAAGGCTTACGGCGATTCAGTTTAATCAAAAATACAAGCCTTCGAGTGGTACATAGCCTTCAAAGACGGTCAAGATATCACAGAAGACACGGCTCGTTCTGGACAATCTTCAATCTTTTCAACTTGTGAAAATAATAAAAAAGTAGAGAATGTGCAGCTTCAAAGTCGTCAGGCAAGTGTTAGAGAGATGGCAAGAGAGCTCGACATCTCTCGCGAGTCCGTCCGAATGATTGTGGTGGATATTTTAAGCATTAAACATTTCTTTGAAGGCCACAGAATGAATATTGATGAATAATTATATATTTTGCACTTTGTTTACAATTTCCGGATACTTTTTCGTGACAATGTATACACATGCTTTTATATGTATGTACATACATATGTAAACATACATATACAATATTAGGCCACCCACTAGCGGTAATTTCGTTGCGTGACAAACGTAAATACTTGGTATGAAAAGTGAAAACGCCACACAAGCTACGTAGCGATCATATCCAACACGATTAAGGGGCGCACCTAATACGACAGCCCAAAAACGACAATTTTTAAGAATTCTAACCAAAAACAATACAAAAGTACTACATCATTTGCTTTAAAATTCAGTTGACGAGCGCAAATGCCTTTGAAAATAATAAATATTTAGAAATATTCTTATTAAATTGGTCATTTGAATTTTTCACTTAAATTTCAAGGTTATGTGAAAAGATTTTCAATACAAAAGTTGATGATCTTTTCATTACCTACAACTTTGCTTTTGAACTTTTTTCCATAGGACTCGCAATTTTACCGAAAATCGAAATAAACCATTTTTAACCCTTAAAAATTGAACCAGGCCACCTTTCTCTTCACTTTGATATCATTTTTGTAATACTCTTCCTGAAAAAAGCCTCGGTATCAGGCGTTTACGTCTTCATCCTCGAAAGTGTCTTTCCCGTGAACATTCTGTCGCGATCTTCAGGTGAGAAAAGTCGTTGTTGGCAAAGTCCAAAGAATGCGCTGGATGAAAAAAGAATTCGAATCAATTTTATTTTACAGAACAGTCTTTAAGGTATGTCTTCTTACGTTTAAGAATTATCGAAATTGAGCCATAACTTTTTAAGCCCCCAGTTTGCCGTATATATAGACCCCAGACTGATTTTACCAAAAATATTGGTCAATCTGTGAGATCTCTTATTGAAATTCGGAGAGAATCCTTTTCTGATAATAATGTGCCTTTGTGTCAAAAATGGTAAAACTTATTGTAGAGATATTCGAATTTCGAATCAATGCCACTCTTAGCCCTATTTACCTCACATAATGATTTTCGGACCATATCTTATGAATTGGTTAGTATGAAAAATATCTTAGCAAAATGAACTCAACATATAATATTGGTTTAATCTCGAGGAGCTCGAAAAGTACATTCAGCGGTGAAATATGCAAACGGAACCGGCAAAAATTGCTTAAAAGAAAATTATATCTAGGGAAGTGGAGATGTCAGATCAATGTAAAAATGTATTATTGTTGTAGCGAAAGAAAACATTCCTAAAGTATTTTGGAGGAATGCTACCCGTCCGACAGTCCTTAACCGGATATAAGATCTTGGTCCGTTCCGGTTACGTAAGCTCACTGTACGTGGGAACGATTTGATCTCCACATGAAAGCCTACCGCCGGTGAACTGGTTATCCGTAAATGATCATTATGACAAGCGGAGTAGATTTAGCCAAGTCCGTCTGTTTGTATATAGTTTTTGAAACACACAAGTCCTTTTCTCCCTAAGAAAATGAGCTGTTGGAACCGCCAATTTGGGACCACTATAGTATGTAGCTGACCGTTTAAGTTATTATTTGTAAGGTCTTCTTTAAAATACTTTTTAGTAATAATAAAACAAGAATAATACAAAACATTTCACTTTTGAATTTATATATTTATTAAATTAAATTAGAAAAATGCTTTTAAGTATATAAGAATATATTGTTACAATTATATAGTATAACCAATAGTATAGAGTAAATAAATCGCAAGAATATTTCAAATACATAGTGTTATATATATCCATCTAATTAAGTTCATCAAAGTATGCACCAGTCATCAAGTCTTCATCGCGTATATTAAATACCTTCATCAATTCATCAGCGACTTTTTGTCCCTCCTCCACCGTTTGATCGGGGCGAAGGCATACTTCGAATTCCATAAAATTTCCCAAATGTTTCACTTTATCCATATGTATACGAGTTTGATCATGTAGAAATAAGTATCTCTCCTTTTCCAAAGTTCCTTTCACTCCATTGCTTTGGGCCAAAATCTTCTCCAGCAATGCGGGATCATCTACATCTACTCTATTAAATGTTGAAAGTTTTGGTCCGGTCTTATTGGGTCGTACATAGTATATAAGTTGTGAAGGTGTAGGTGGCTGTAGGTAGCGTAGTTTAAATCTACCACCTTTACTATCGTCTAAAATATTGAAGAACACATCCTTCTGCACCAGTAATTCGCCGGTTGATTTCGTCAGTTCGCGCGCTACTTGAACTCGACGTTGAAATTCTTCATCACTGCCAACTCTAGCCTTTATCTCAACATTCCTTTCATCGCTAGGAATAACAATTTCATCTTTTATAGACATTTTTGCTAATCAACTAAAAGCACACGATTTACCTACTGTGAAGGAATTTTGCAATAACAATCAATGGCGCTTGTTTGTTTTTAAAGTGCCATGCAACAAGGTTAGGCATTACGAGCGTTAACATGTCGAAATAATTCTAAGCCTTTTTATTAAAATTTCTATAACTAATGTTAAAAACAAAACTAGCAAACTTAAATGAATTTATAAAAATTAATAACAATTATCAATAATTATTAATTTCTTTATTTAACAAAATTCACAATTTTATGTAATTCTGCCCGAACGAAAGAATTATCATTTGTTCGCACAATGGCCTCATTATTAATTTTCGTTCGTTCGCTCCAATTGGAAACCATGAGCATACTGTCAAATGTAATAACAATAATCAGCTGTTTATGCTTAGCAGTGAGAATTGATATATTCCATCCAAATTATTCAGTTCCAACTAAATGATAAATAAATATTAATAACATGTTGAATTAAGTAAGTAGATTTTAAACTCATTTGGATACAACAAATCGGACAAATATTTGGAATTGTATATTCACATACAATTAAAGCATTACATAATTGCATATTGTATGTTTTTCAGACATGCCTTTTTACAGTAACAGCATTAGACGTATTTTGGACAAGTGGCCTGGCAAGCAGCGTTTAGGCATCTATAGATTTTTGCCATTATTTTTTGTTCTCGGTGCTGCTTTAGAATTTTCAATGATCAACTGGACAGTTGGAGAAACTAACTTTTGTAAGCTAGCTATAGCACAATAATAGAATAATTTACAGTTTTTAAAATTTGCAGATCACACATTTAAAAAACGCCAAGCTAAAAATTTTGTCGAAGAAAAATTGCAAATAACACAAGGACAAGTTCAAACACCAACTAAAGAAGTAGCATAATTGTACACGATCGTTGTTAAAAATTTGGAAGAATGCCTGCTGGTGTTTCTTGGGGACAATATATGAAATTTCTCTCAGCGGCGATGTTGTCTATGATGGCTGGCTCGCAATTGGTTCATATGTACTACAAACCATTAGATGATTTAAATACATACATAGAACGGGAAATTGGCGCTACAAATGCACAGAAGTTAGATGTTAAGTCATCTCCACCAGAAAAATCAAATCAAACAGTAGATGGAAAAGTCTCTTAGTGAATGTTATGGTTATGATGTGACAATAAAGTAAATTTTGAGCATTTCTTTTAGTAAACCCCCAACTTATTTTAAAATGTTGTTAAACAGTTTTTTAGATAGTATGGATTTCTACATACAAATACTTAAAACTAATGAAAATATTTCATACATACGTAACAAAACGTGGTATGCATTTACAGCAGCTATTTGCATAGTATTGCACTTGTACAGTTGTATTGCAATTACACTACCAACTACAACATAATTATGTTAGTAGTATTTGTATATTAATTACTCCTCTCCGCATCCATTGGCAACACTACTCATATTTGTTATACTCGTATTTACCTACGAACAGTGAGGAGTTGTATGAGGCTGTGGTATCAAAAATGAATTAATTAATTCCTGATTAACATTCATTGTCTTTGATTCCGCATCGAATTTTTCGTGTGATTTTCGATGACTTTTTAAGGATGTTTGTTGTCGATATGCTTGTCCACAGACGTCACAAACATAGGGTTTTTCTCCTGTATGTATGTATTCATGATGCCGTAGCGTTTTCCGCGAAGCAAAACATTCGGAACAATATTGACATTCAAACGGTTTCAATTTCATATGCACCGCTTTTACATGGGCCTCCAATTCAAATTTCCGTATAAATTGCTTACCACAGTGTTCGCATGGCATTTTGTCATTAGAATGAACTAGCATATGTTGGACAAGCATAAATTTCTTAGCCATTCGTCGACCGCAAATGTTACATTCATATTTCGTCTCGTTGGTATGCAGCTGCAGGGTATGATATTTCAATGTGTAACGGGAATAAAAGAGTTTTTTGCAGATATCACATTCAAAACGCTCTTTCATTTGCTCTTTTTCAGCTTGTTCTGCTTCCGTAGGATGCTTTGCGCGCCGATGGTATTTAAGATTACCCGATTGATTAAAGGTTGCACCACATTGTTCACACACATACTTGGTTAAACACGAGGTATCAGAGTGTTTTAAACGTTTATGCTTTTGCATTGCTATAAAACTGGTATATATACGCTCACATCCTGAAATATCACAAGCATATGATCTCACTTCAGCATCGTGTATTTCCTTGATATGCGTATAAAGTCCACCAATAAATGTGTACGATTTTTCGCAACGATCACATTGAAATGGTCGCTTACTTCCTTCGTGTACTTTGCGTATATGAGCATCCAGTGTTATTTTGTGTGCAAAACTGTGACTACATTGCATGCATTTGAAATTGTTCTTAGTTCCTTTATTACGACGCTTCGTCGTTATATCCAAATGGTCTGTGCCTAGACCTAATTGAATGCGCCCTCCAACTTTCCCCACTTTTCTACTTTTTGTTTTCTTGTCAGTTGTGTTTTCAGTATTTGTATTTTCAATCGGTAAAGAACGTTTTCTACGGGAGCGGGTAGGATACTTTTTTATTTCCAAACTAGAATCCCTCCGTTGGTTTTGCTGAGCTTTAGCTTCCACCGCAGTCGATGATTTGACATTATTTTGTAAGTTTACTTTGTCATGCTCTATAATTCGTTCATATATTCCTTCGTTGGAGTCTTCCCCTTTAAAATCATAACATTCTTCATTATAACTTTCGCAATTATCATCGCTCACATTTTCCTTTTTTGAAATATCAACCGGTGGACCATTATCAAATGGGTCTGGATCAGACAATTCTTTGCTAATTATTGCTACATCACTCACAGCATTTATCAGAACGGATTCCGTTTCCATAAGAGTGTCTTTAAGCTACAAAGTTTGGTCATCATTAAAAAATCATAATATATAAATTATAACTTTTACTTTCCTTACCAACAAATTAAAGATATCTGTTGTGGATTGTTCTACACCAGAATTTTTGTCAATTTCCTGGTGTTCTCCATCCTCAACAATTTCAGCTTTAGGTGCACCTAGGCAAAGTAACTCTTTCAACCTCTGTGTACTATTTCTCACTTGTTTTTTGAATGACACAACACCTTGTAATTTCTTATAGCAATATATGCACATATATTGAGGATACTCTTGAGACATCGTTCTCGCTTCTTCATTAGTCCACTGTTCTTCCATACATGAAGTGATAAATTGTTGTATAAATTCAATACCTACAATGCTAATACAAAAATCTCTGCAGTCGGAAAGTTCTTCTTCCTCTTCTAAATTTATTGAACAATTAATATTCTTTCTTTTCAATTTTTTCAAGCAAGTTCGGCAATACTCTTTTACATTTTCTATTGATAGTGCCGACATTTTACAATTATTAACATTTTAAACCATAATAAACGAAATATTTTGTTTGTTTACCAAAACAGCACAAAATCGTAATAGTGCTGCAAGACTTTTAACGGATCAGCAGTGCAACAAAAAGTAACCACGCCTAAATTGTCGTATAATTCGCAAAATTTTTTAGCAAGCGTATACATTTACTTAATTTAATATTATTAACAGAAATACATATCACATATAAAAATTCTGCAAATTCAATTATTTTATCTGATATGTATATAAGTTATCATTATTTATGAACCGGGTTCTTGTTAAGTATTTAAGTATTGTACGAATTTAGTTTATCTGGCATCCTTTTAAAATTAAACTAATTAAGGTGACCAAAGAAAAAAAATAACTAATTTCATATTATTATTTTAAATCCGTATCCGTGTAACTTCAGTGTCACATTCTCCGTTTTTGTTCTTTTTAAACCTAAATAGGATAAAAAAAAAGTTTGCCAGGAAGAATAGGAAGGATAGCCTCATAAACCCTTTAAAATATACATATATAAATGATCAGTGTGGTCACCGATAATACTCCAATTTTCATTCTGTTAGCGTCAATAATCATGAAATAATGAAATGGAAGCTGACCAATAGTTTGTCTTATTATCACTATTACTAGACAATCTTGTCGCCGAACACATGGAAAAAATTAATTAGACAACAACATAATTTTAGCAAGGATATATTTATTGAATCCAACGCATAATAATATAACTAAGAATGGTAAAAACTTAAAATTCCCTATATATACTTACTATGTAGCATAAAATTATTAAAATATTGATGTGCTTCAATACATCATTTTCTAGGATTAAAATACTTTTAGAGATTACAACATATATACTTATATAATCAAGCATCTAGCTTTTTTTCAACCGTATCATCTTTAAAATGTTTCAGTCGGTGTTGTTTCATAGCCGTTGGTTGGCGGAAGTCCTTTCCACAAACGTCACAAAGATATGGTTTTTCTCCAGAATGTCGGTAATTGTGGAAGCGTAGAGACTTTTGCGTTTGAAATGATTTATCACAAAGTTTACAGGGAAACGGTTTCTCTTTCAGATGTGCCGAAAGTTCATGATTCAATAGATCTTGATACCACATAAAACTTTTATCACACTGACCACAAGGTATTCTGCCATCTGTCGAATGTGTGCGTAAATGATCCACAAGCAAATTTTTTACCGGAAATCGTTTACCACAAATTCCACAAACACGAGACATATCTTCTTTAATATGAAAACACATATGTTTTTTTAGTGACAAATCTGTTGTGAATGCCTTTGGGCACACATTGCACTTAAACTGGGCGTCTGCATTTAGTACTGTTTGATGTTTTTGCTTCATATGTTCCTGTAAACTGCGAATATATCTGTAGGCTTTGTCGCAATGAGTACACGTAAACGGCAACTTATTATCGTGCGCTTCCCGCATATGTGCTTGCAATTCTGAATTGAAAGCATACGTCTGTGTGCAGTGTGTACATTTATACTTTTCGCTGTTATCTAATATTGGCTCTTCTTTCTTGATGTCCTCCTCCTTTCCAGCAACTGTTTTACTGTCACAATCGACAGCCGTTTGTAAAGCAGGTGCAAATGGATCTGCCATCTCATCATTTAGTTCTGTGTCTGCTAAGTTTGCAACCGATGTATCGAAAAAAACTTGCTCATCTTCCATAAGCGCATCTCTAAACTATATGTATGATGTTACTATGTGAAATTACCAGTTAATTAAATAGCATTTTTCGTAATCTTACTTGCAATTTGCAATCCTGCACCAAGTTTTCCACACGTTCCTTTTTCTCCATAAATTGATTTTCATCTTCGTCATAGTTGATTTCAACTTTTATCATGCCACTACTACAATTAAGTACAGTGCGTAATTTTTCGGCGCTCTGTTGAGCCCTTTTACGGAATAAGGCAAAGTTGTTGAGCAAACTGTAGCAAGCGAGGCATATGTGTGCTGGCAATTCATTATCAACAACATTTGCCGTGTTACTTCTGCTAGGGCCATCTATATACATATATATGAGTTGTTGCAGCTCAGGATCGCTATAAATGTTAAATTGCAGCTCCTTGCTATCCGGTATATCGTCTTGATCAACATTGCCAGAAAAACCGTCTGTATTAGCACCAAGCCTTTTCAAACAAGTACGGCAGTGCTGATTAGCATTATTCTTTGTTAATAACGACATAACTTTTTAATTGAGACCTATTTAAACCTTAAAAATGGCTTACTATTAGTAATAAAACTACTGACAGCACGAAAAACAATACAAACTTGTCGCTGCAACAACCTTGCCATATGGGAAAAAACATTTACCACATTGTCAATAGTGTTGAGTATTTATTTGAATCCACAAAATAATAATCGAGTTTTAACCGATCGATAGCTGAATTTGTGCGATATTTTCGATATTTGAACTATTTAGTTTTACAGAGAAAGAACTTCTAAACCATAGCAGTTACAACTGTCTTTTATAAAAACAAAAAAAAAAAATGGTTCATACCCTGAGCAAGTTAGCCAATAAGTTTCTAACACCCAAAAGGGAACGTCGGACGTCCGATTTATGCAAAATACATATACATATGTACATACATACATATGCATGTGTACATATATATGATCAGCATGATAAGCTGAGTTACTTAGCGATCCAAATCTATTTATGAACTGGGCGAAGGAGTACAGACTGGTCCTCAATATTTCCGTCGATGATGTCAAAATACCGACAGTTTAGGTAAAATTGGTCAGTCTGCACACAGCACACCACCGCTATTATCAAAAGGTAAAGAGTAGCAGGAGTCTCGACTGGCTGGCTGGCGGCTCTTGGGGCAAATACAAAAAGACGTTGTTGGCATCATACAAGGTAATCGGCCAGCCGGCCTTCAATTACATCGCTCAGGCCGGAGGCAGATACACAAGTTCCAGAAAAGTCAAAACACCGCAATTCGGATTATAACAGGATGTCTCCTATCGAACATCTGTGCAATGAGAGCGCGATTAAGCTCCTACTTATTCAGAATAGACTCTGCAATACAAAATCTATGTCCTGCATGCAACGAGTCTCTACATGATATATTACTCTCCTTCAAACAGGATCTAGATAACCGCTACAACAACAAAAACGAGCTGAGCAATTTTGCACACGTCTTTTTCTTTCCACTATAGCATCTGGCTGCCATACAAAGTGTTCGATCAAAATGTGGTCCTTGTATGGAAACTTCCATTGGACGAGATATCTTCACGACATTTTGCATGGATTATTGTCCGAGGCAACGATACAATCTCCAAAAAAAAATTGTTCAGATTGAACTACTATAGCATAAAGCTGTCATACAAACTGACCGATCAAAATCGAGTTGTTCTATGGAATCTCTTGTATTTCGGAAGGGTAGGCAAGAAATTTTTTCTTGTTTCAATTATTATTGAAAATCAAAACAATTTCCAACAGTACTTTTGTTGAATTTTATTAGGCTTCTTTTGATTATTGTACTTATGCATGTCTAACGGTAACTAAAATCATATACATAAATAGTTTAACTCCATTATATGGAAATTTTTAGTTAGGAAGTAATAACCTATTTTTTGACACACAATACAAAAATAATTGATTATTGTTTAATAGATGATTTCATTATAAAACAAAACTTATTTTTTATTACAAATTAAATCTAAAAAAAATTAATACAAAATTTTGTAAAAGGAAACTTATCAGGTATACATAAATGCAATTCAAAGTCAACGTGAACTGAAAGAAAGGTGAACCTAAACGTAAAAACCTGTAAAATAAAATTCGTTCAATTAAATGCAAGTAGAGTACTGACTAGCATTTCTTTTTTTTTTGTTTTTGAATTTCGCATATTCTCGGTATAAAGATCAACAACTTTAGTTGTAATTAATCGATGATACACAAAGCAATACTTGACGAGACGTAAATGAAAGTTTTTGGCACACAATTCTTTAAAGATTAATTGAGCATATTTTTTTAATCTTATTGAACACATTCATGCGACACCAAAGAAAATCGAACTTTTATTGACAGAGTATCAAAGGAATTATTAAAACATTTGCACACATTTTAATTTAGAAAAATAGTCTTTCGCCTTTTGCGGGGTTGTATGTAAGGGTACATTAATATATTTTAAATATTTCAAAAGAAATATTTGGTTAATTGCTAGATTGCAAAGGGTGTTCTGTTATTTAACTTTTAGGTTATACACCAAATACGCCATGATTATTAAATAATAGGAAGAGAAATGTGTCGTGAGTAATATTAGTTCGGTTTGTTCACTATTAATCATATTACTATGCGATGAGTTATGTTGACGCAAAATAGAATGGTCGGCTGTAAACGTCGTAAACTAATATTAGGATATGCGTACGAGTTTATCCTAATATGTATATATGCTTTGTGTGTATATAAAAAAATGATGATGATTTCGTCCTGCGATGTTTAGTCGTAAACAAAATATGTAAAATAAAATATATTATCCGACCTTAACAATAAGACCCAATTAATGTAATTGAAAATGAATCGGCTACAGGATCGGGCGCAGAAATTGGTTTCCAATATAGCCAATTATAGCTGACTGAAAATAAAGTAAAAATCAGATAAACATTGAAGTAGTGCAGTCGTTTCTTTGTTTACGCATACTTACGCACGAAAGATTGCGGTAAGCGTATTGACAATGTGCGACAACGATGCCGACATTCACTTGTCGGGCGCAGGAAGATGTATCTAGTGCCGAGCGCTTGTTGTACAAATACATTTGCACACTGCGTATCAGGCAAAGTGTAGGTCGGCGCTTGTGTTGTGTCGATGGTCATGTATCGCTCTAGCGCGATACCGGTACGCGGCAGATGTATTGTTGGACTGGTGAAAAGTTTGCGCAGCAGACGTGCGGGTAGCATACGGTTGCAACGCCACAAATTATGCGCCTCAACAATTTGCGTCGACTTTTCTTTGCTTTCCGTATGATTGTATTTATTGAAAAGGTCTTCTAGGTTTGTAACTTCGCGATTTGTCGATTGCACACGGTACGCATCGCGATGAAATGTTGCATGATTGCTTATGTAGAGATTGTAGAAATCCTGCAGTTGAATGGGATTTTGGTTTATCTATAATGTAGAAATCGACATGTAATTTATTGAATATAGAAGGTCAATCTGCTAATGGTTTATACTTGCCTTAAATACAAAAGGCACAAATTCATTTGGCATTTCTCGATTTGAGTTATCGCGTCTGCTGTTCTCTTCTTGATTATCGTTGTAAACATCAATACTTCGCTCCGTTTCCGAAGTCAAATCGAGTACACTCTGTACTGTTGAACAAGGATCGCAGCTAAGGGCATCGACACCTTGGAAAAATGGATTCTGCATTAGACACGCCTCATCATAGAGTTCTGTGAGTCGTGGAAAACGTTGAATTAATGGCAGTGTTATGCGACGCCACATGCGCATACTGGGATAGATAAAAGAATGAACATCATGTCCTGCCGACGTTAAACCATCCGACGATGTGTCATTACGATGTCGATAAGCAAAAACGCACAGCGAAACAAGCAAAAGATAAAAAATCCAATATAGTATTTGGCGCCGCCGATCCAAGATTTGGCTGAGCACTTCCAATTTGAGAAATGCTAGAGATGATAGGTTTGAGTAGTTCCGTATATTCAAATCATCGTCAACTTCCAATGTGCTGCGTTGTTGAAAGTACTGCCATAGGAGATAGTTATCAAAATAAAGCGGGCGTACACGGAATGACTTTTCAGCTATATTACGAAAATGGCGTAATGCAATCACATATTTTTGGAGGACTATATTACGTGTTAATATAGCAGGCTCCCCAATTGCTGCAGGAGCAGGCTGTGCAAAATTAAATTCGTCCATATCTCAGCAACTTATTAATTTGACACCATTGTTTTCACCTTTTTTACACTTTGCGACGCAATACCAAATTCCATAAACTTACAATAAATTACGAATAGACCTCGCCTTGAAAACGTTCGATTTTATTTTTTCAATTTTGTTTTGACATCCGAAAACGCAACTTTTATATTCATTTGCCTTCTATTCACAATAAGTATGCTATTCGCAATGAGTTTTTCTTTTTGACTTTGAACAAAGTTGTTAAAATCGTTTAACTTTAATTTTTTACGCAAAGATCAGTAAACCCCATTATTTGATACGATAATTAGCTTTATATATCAGTTATCTTGATGTCTATAGACAAGAGTATTGTATAAAGGATTGGAGTGTTCACAAATTGTGGTTAAATAATTGAGTTAGATATGTTATGATATGTAAATAATGATTTCTACATTTCATGCCATTGTAGCAAGACTTTTTATTTAACCAAGTTTTTATAACGAATTAAATTTTATGTATTTTGTAACTTTTAAAATTTTATTTATCGATAAGTCTAACGATTACTAAAATGAAGGTAATTTTTTGTTACAAGTCTGGCTATATTGGTGCTGGAAACGTCAGGCAATGACCAATAAATGTCAAAAAGAACACTATTAGCAAAGACCTTCTGAGCGTACCGAGAAAAAGAAAACGTTGTGTATTATTTTACTTTTGTTTCTAATTAAATTAATGCGAAATAAGAATTTGGTGTATTTTTTTTTGTTAAAGTGATGAGCAAAAGTTTATCGGTGAGTTCGGTAAATATGAGGAATATGTAAAGTTCCATGTTGAAACATGAAAAAGCGTATGGAAACTAGCGAGTGAGTGGAACGAGTGTGTCTGTCGATCCATACCGAGGGATTTCGTGAGGCTTTGAAAAATTACACTATATTCCGAAAAAAAGTAGAATGAAATTGTGTAAAAAATAATTAATGCGCAAATCTATTGTGTAAAGAAAGCGCGAGTAGTGTACAATAAGAATGGCAAGATGTTAAATCAATGTGATGTATTAAAATTTGATAGTTATTAAAAGTGGTGGCCATGAGTATTTCAATATTTTAATAGTATTTTGAATGATAAAGTGCAATATGAGTAAAGAAGGAAGAGAGGTAATAAATATGATGATTGAAGCGTATAAAACAGAGGAAATTGAAGCGCACCAAAGAAGACGATATAGTGTAGAAATGTTATCGAAAAAGTTAATGTGGATGGCGTTAGGTTTGCAGCGCCCGCGCCGTCGCAGACGTCGTGTATGCTGCCTCATGTCATCATAAAGAGTAGTGAATTGCTGCGACATGGACTAGTTTATTGTTCTTAATGACGAATAAGGGTAAATAACAGAAGTGAAACAATTAAATGGAGATATTCTGCAACAGGCATTAAAAATTGAGAACGGTTAATTTGATATTTAAATAAATAGCAAATTCAAGTGTGTTGTTTAATAGTGAAAATATAAGTTAAATTGTAGCGTGGAATATGCTGGTACTGCCGGTGTAGTGTTAAAGTGTATATAGTAAACGCGGTCGGCGTCGCGCCATACACAACGTTTACGTCGGCGTTGTCATGCGAATAGAAACAAAAGAAATCAATGGCTAAAGTTTACTCGCAGTGTGAGTAAGCGAGTGCGCTCTATTTTATTTCTTGCCGGACACTGTGCGAGAGTTTGGCTATAAAAATACTGATGTTGCCATCTTTTCTATTTACATGTAAATATTTTCAGTGATGGATAAGTTGAAAATAGAAATTGGGAACCAAAAAAATAAAACACAAATATTTACATGAGCTTGTTTTCATTCACAAAAATAATACTTCGTCGTTAAAACTGCCAAAATATTATTTCAAATATATTAATGACAAGTTGATATGCATATGGCACATGTGTTCTGTTTATAACTAAGTGGTAAATGACCTCGTATCTCGAGTAGTTGTCAAGGTTCAATCAACCATTTTACAAAACAACCAAATATTCAGAAGTGTAAATTACAAATGTACATACATTTTAATTTTTGTAGCTGGTTTTATAGTATTCTATATCCTTGTCAAGTGCTTTTGGGAGTGTTCCTTACCAATGTAGTAATAAACAATTAAAAAAATACTAAATTTAAACATTTATACTTATTTAGATCTTAAAAAGTATTAACTTTACTTTAGCTTACTTTATTTTATTTTTTTTAATAAACAATTAAAAAAATACTAAATTTAAACATTTATACTTATTTAGATATTAAAAAGTATTAACTTTACTTTAGCTTACTTTATTATTGTATTAATATATTTATTTATGTACATATTTAGGGCATTTCCGCTTCCGAAACTATATAAGTTCATATTCAATATACTTCCTCTATTCCAAAATTGTGCATATAATATTTCTATACGTGCATATGTACATCCTACATAAGTATACATACATATGTTCATTGTTTCCTCACTTTTCTATTTGCCATCTTATTTGCTCTAAACAGAGTTCCAATACTATCATTGCTGCCGCCTTTGAAGATATCGAGCTGCGAAAAGCATTGCATATGCAGGCATCTGGGCGGCATGTTGCAAGTGAAACGGTGCATTAGGTGCTTGCTATGTTACCACACGACTTTCTTTCGGTTCCTTCACAGTTGCGCTCTCGTTTTTGTAGTACTATATAGTTTTCACATTACTGAATGAATATAGAAGTGTAGTGGATGCTACAGTAAATTGTTCATTGTGGACTCTTCTGGTACATCACCAGACATTGTTGCATTGTAGAAATGTGTAGATACTAGGCGATGGGAAATATGCAAGCAATACGCAAAGTGAGCATGAGAATGTGCAAGTGAAAATATCAGCTATGGTTAAAATGCACTTCATTTGTATTTTTCCAATGTTGAATTTTTTTTCTCTGTAGTTGCTCTACGCTATCAATATATTACACTGCATCCGGAAGTTTTCTACGCTGCTAATAATAACAGTGAATTGGTAAAAATCGAAAAGACATAAAGCAATTCTAATAAGTAAAACTTCAGTTTGGATAAGTTGCCTCAAAATACAGCGTAGAACTACCTTGAAAGAATTAAAAAAATATGTGATAGAAAAGTGAAAGTATAGTACGTAAATGTGTAAAAGAAAAATTTGACTTAAATGTAACAGGCATATTTTATGGCCCGCATCGAATACTACACAAATGACACGCCTCGATTGGCTATGCAGTTTTGGGTTCTGTGTTTTTTTTTAGTATATTGGTTAAAGTGAATGTTTATTACAGTGAAATATGGAAATTTACCGTTGAATCAAAGCAAATTTATAATTAAGTTAACAAGTGTAAAATAAAAATCAACAATTATAAATTAGATGATTGTAAATCGAATGTTTTTGCATACATATTTCACACTGGCAAAGCATATGTAGTGATAGCAACAATAACAACTTAAATTACACTTCCTTGACATTTGCGGACACCGAGCTAAAGAAGTAGATGCAGTTATGGCCTCGATTTGGCGGTATCCGAATAGAACGAAGTACCGTGCTAAAGGTAGGTTCAAATACATTAAATTAAGATAAAAAGTAGTACAATTAGATGTATTTATTAGCTATTTATAGCGCATGCTGAAATATATATAAATAAACATATGTATGTACATAATATGTATGTATTATTATTTTCCGTATCCGAGTACATATACTTACATTGTTAACTGTTATTACAAAGTTTGTATGGTTCAAAGTATTTCCAATTGCCAATACGTACCAGCTGTTGTAGATACATATGTATGTACACACATACATACATATGTTACTTCTGAGTCGTCCTACGCCATAGTGCCCAAACCATTTGTTTTGCTGTACATATTTTTTGGATTTAAACATGTTCATTGATAGATGATGATAGTATGTGTCTTGTTATCAATGCTTTGAGATTTTAAGCTGTCTGTGGGATTCTGCCAACATATCTAAATGTTTTTTTTGGAAGACATTTTGATAACTATAAGAATGTAGAATTAGGTAAACAGTTTACATATAGTATAAGTATATTCAATAAAAAAAATATATAGTATATATTCGATCTAAAAAATTAATTCACCAATTGTAAGATTTATATATACATATATACAAATGTTGTTAATTGTAAATAAGAACTACCTTAATAAAACATACCTGCACACACATGTTATCACATGAGTATATTACGGATCTCGATATTATTTTGTTGGTGAATCGGTACTACATACATTGCATTGATGCACATTCACGTGCTCCATATGTAGTACCACCGACTAGTCAGTCTGCTTACAAATAATTGACTGCGCAATTGATGCGAATTTCTAAAACGCAAAAGAGAGCAAAGATATGAAGTCACTAACAATACTATGTAATGTAGATAATATCGTTAGACAGGTGTAAAATATGTATCACAAATGTACATACATACATACATATGTATGTATGAATGTATATAAGTATGTACGTCAATAATGACGTTGTACATTCGCATTAATATTGCAAAAAAAAAATATTTTGAGGGAAAACGGAAATTCCTATCGTAATGTTTAAACTGACAAAAGTTGTATTTAATAATGAGTGGCCTCTCTGAATTGTAGTAGGATAATATTTGAAAACAATGATTTTTACGAATGTTGCCTCTCTATTTACCGTCCTTACTTGTGCCATTATTATTAAACTCATTTAAACTGAATTTAAATTTTTATGCAAGAATTTATTCTCAAATGACTTCTAAAGCGAAGAGAGGTACATAGGTATTAGATGTAAATACCGATTGGTAAAGAGAAATGTTTACGTAGAAGTTGAAAGCTATATCAGTTCGATTATGCCACGTAAGGCCAAGGATTCCCAACTTTTATGAATACAAAATTGAAATTCTCACTATGCTAGTTTTATGTCAAGCAATTTTTGTTACTTCCTTGTTCAAGGATTAAAGTCAATGAAGTATCTTCAGGTACATAAGTCTTGTTAGTTACATAGTATATGGGTCTAGGGCTAGTTTCACCCGATTTTATTCATTCTAAGCAACAAATAAATATACTACGTTATAAGAACATCTCGCTCTCTCATTTTTATTAAAATAAATACCATATTGGCCGATATCCCGGTACCCGGAAGTTTGAAAGCCTTTATATTAGATATATAGAGACTAAGGGAAGTATGGACTCGATCACAATCAGGAAAGGACTCCTTCGCAATTTCAATTATATGTACATCTCACGCATTGACCGATAATTCCGGAAAAAGTTAACTGTGAACACTGGGTCCACATATTCAGTACCTAAAGGCTTCAACATTTTTAATTCGATTTGCGCAATTTTTAGTTATAATGTGTCAAATGCACTATTCTTCCATTTCTTTTTTACCATGATATACAATATTATTTCATTCTTTATTTTTATACTGGAAAGTGAAACATCAGAGAAATTTCACATAACAAATGTGGTTGATATCGGTCGGGTGAGTCTTGAAATATGTTTATCGTCCAATTTTGACCCTGGCTCCGTTTAAGCACTCTCATACCATCTCGGGAGTAAAATTGTATGTCTCTATCGTATTTAGTTATTGATTTATCCGACTAGTTTTTAACAGTACCGTTCTATGGGGGAAGTGAGCGGGGTTATCATTCGATTACATCCATTTTCATGTATAATATTTGCCCTCGCAGAATTTGGCTGTTGTAGCTTTAGTGGTTAAGGAAATATGTAGGTATATTAAAGTTATTAGAGAGCGGGGATACACCCTCTTTTTAAAAACTTTCGCCCACAAGCACCCTAAATAAAAGTTTTGTGCCCTATATGATTAGCTGCCGATTCTCTACTTTGATTATTTCCACTAAATATATCAACAATTGCTGGGCGATGTGAGGTAAAAAAGTGGCAAAATCGATTTGAGCAAATGTTGCTCAAGTTATCTTACATCGATACATTGAAGACGCATTATTCTAAAAATAAATAAAGTGGCGAGTGTTTCTCACAAGAAAAAATAAACAAAAAATTATTTTAGTCTTTTCGCAAATAGTATAACCTAATTATGCAGATAATTATGATCATCGTCTACAATTGACCTTAGCTGGTGAGGTAAACAACGTGCGAATTTTGTGTTTCATACTGATTTGGTTGGTCAGATTCATTCTACAAATTAATGAGAAGTGCATGAAGACTTAGCGGTCAATATTTATGTTGTGATAATTTGTGTGTTATGGATGTCTGCTGAACGTACATAGTCTTTATGTGTAATGCTTTTAGCTATTTTTGAATATCCTTAACTTTTTATCTTCTAAGTCGAGGAAAGTTATTGTTAGGTAAAATAAAAATCGGCAGTTAAGTAATTGCCTGTGGAGGATTAAAGTTGAAATTTTCTTCATAATTTTTTTTAATTAAATACAAAGTTTTTCATATCTTTGATGAAAATTGTGTAACAATTTCAAATCGATTGAAACAATATTTACGAGGTGTTTTTAGTGCTCTTCAGGTCTCTTCAGGCTTTAAGACGTATACGAAGTAGACCATAAGTTAAGTGGCCCCAAGCTGCCAATTTATTACTGCGACAACAGCCTCTACGGCTCTGCAATCTGCACCCAGTTCGCGTACAACGCCGCCACTCCAGACAGGTGGCCAACTAAGAACTCAAACAGGCAGCACTACTCCCAATATGATCAGTCCTCCCGACATTCAACACGCTCACATGTTCACTCATCAACTTCTGATTCCTGGCATAGTCTGCTCCATTTGTCATACTGCCATACGTTGGAATGTCACATGAGTTAAGTGCAATTCTTGTACTAACTGTGTGTTGTGCGTCGTACTTTGCCGCGTGTTGCAGGAGTCTTTTCCGCAACATCCTACAGTGGAATCGCCAAAACAAAAAAAACTTCCTCACTCCAAGGATCACCCATAGACACCCGCAACAAAACACGAATACTACAATTCAATTGCAACGGACTCCAGAGTAAGATCGAGAAGATAGTTGCATTCATGAACCGGGAACGCATATCGATAACTTCGAGATAATGGTTGAAGTCTACTGAACAATAAAGTCGGTGACGTTAAAATTAATTAAAAATTAATCCTAAAATCTTAGGTGTAACATTTGACAGCCTGTGCTCCTTCACTCCTCTTACGACCGCGATAAAAGCCGGCAGCTTATGAGGAGAAGACAAATAAACGTTGTTGGCAACACACAAGGTAATCGACCGGCCGGTCTTAAACTACGCTACACCGATATGGTCACTTTGATGCAGTGAAACGCAGACGAAGAAGCTTCAGGCGTATCTGAACACTGCACTTCGGACTATAACAGGATGCCCGTTAATGTGTACGTAGAAACTATCCTACAGTCGACTGCTTGAATGTGGAGCCGTCTGCTCGGAAAATCAAGAGGACTTTTCTTGACTACGTCGACGACATAGGACAGTACACCGATCAGACTTCAGGTGCAACTCGCTTCAGCCACGCACCGACCGCCAGCCACAGTGGAGCCATTAATAACTTCATCGGCACCGTAGACAGCAAACGCAAACACCGACAAAAACATCAAAAAAGCCCATAAAATAATTTTGGATGACAGTAACGTGAAGTTGTTCGAGATAGCAGGCACTCTAAAAATATCAAATGAATCTGAATCATATCATTCACAGTATGAGAAAGCTCTGCCCAAAGAGGGTTCCGCGGAGGCTCACTTTTGACCAAGAGCAACCACGAGTTGATTGTTCGGAGCAGTGCTTGGAGATGTTCAAATGTAATAAACCCGAATTTTTGCGTCGATATGTGAAAATGGACAAAACATGTCTTCATCTTTTCACTCCGAAGTTCAATCGATAGTTAATCGAGTGGACTGCACACGATGAACCCGCTTCAAAATGTTGAAAAATGCAAAAGCCGCATGCCAAGTGCATGGCGTCGGTTCTTTGCGATGGGCATGAAATTAATTTAATTGACCACCGGACCATCAACAGCGCCTATTACTTAAGGTTATTGGACCGTTTGTAGGATGAAATCGCCGAAAAATGGCCGGATGTGAACAAAAAGAAAGCGCCAAGACAATGACCGTGTTACATGTCAAGGAAACAGATGGCAAAAATCCATGAATTGGGATTCAAAATTGGATTCAAACCACGGTATTCTCCACATCTGACCCCTAGCAACTATTTCTTGTCCTCAGATCTTAATAGCATGCTAGCTGGGAAAAAATTTAATCGAATGAAGATGTGATCGCCAAAACTGAGGCCTATTTTATATTTATTTTATCGAAAAGTTGGAGAGTCCTATAATCAATTTCGCCAAAAAAATTGGCCTGTCGTATTATTTGTTTCATAGTTTCTGATTTTTGTATAGCAAAATAAAAATAAAGAAAATCTTACAGAATCATTGATAGTGTCATGAGTTTTGAGCACAAATTGATCCAAAACCACCAGTGTAATAAATTGTTGATTGGTTTCTATCAGTATTAAACTAGCATAGGCAAGCAGGTACTAATTCGATTAGTATCGATAAAAACTTATGTCGGCAGTGATTGCTGTGATTATTTTTGGTAAACTGAACACAACTTTTTAATTCGTGTAAACATTAGGAATGGGCTGTAAATTACGCCTACGTGAACACAGATAAGCTAATACAAAGTCCATTGTCGTTTGACCACACAGTTATTAGAAGCTAACATAGTAGATAGGTACTTATCTTAATATCAAATAATCACGGTCAAAATACGCCGCCTCAATAAAAAGTTGGATACCATAAAATTTCAATAAGAAATTAATGTTTTCTTCACCAACATTTGTTTATAAACTGCGCAGCGCTACGTCGTCATCATCTTGTGTAGCTAGTATTGGAATTCCCACGACACCACTAGCGTCAACGCCAGCGACAGCGACAGCGACCCTGCGCACGCACTTGACAGCGCTGTCGACGTAAAAAATGACTTAACCAGCTGTTTGTTTGTGCTGGCCGCTCTCATTGTGGACGCAGTTTTTGATGGTTTCGTTTGGCATGGAAATTTCACAAATTCGCCAAGCCGCTCAAAATGCGTGTACTCGTGCAAATGAAACAGCGAATGGAACGCAAAACGAGTGAATATAAAAATCATCAGGCAAAGCGAGAAATATTATTAAACGTATATAAGTATGTAGATAGTAAAGCGTAAAAAGGCAAGGTGAAATAAAAACTAAATAAATAATATATTGCTAAAGATTAGACAGATACATACATGCAAATGTACAGCACAATTGTTATTGTATGTACGTAAGTATGTATGTAAGTACTTGTGCGTAACGCCATTTTTTCGTGATATAAACATACTTGCGCGAAAAATCGTACATACATACATATACATATATGTTTATTTATGTAGTACTTATATAACAAAATATACTTTGCAATTTTCATAGAATTGGGCAGCTCATCCGCTTATCTTATTCCCATAAATAACTTTCTATGAGCTTAAATATCTATATGTTGGGTTTAGTAAAAATAAAGCCATTCTTCTTTACTGGCGTAGAAGCCGCTTACGCGGTTATAGCCGAGTTAACAACAGCGCGGCAGTTGTTTCTTCTTTTCGCAAGGTGGCGCCAATTAGAGATTCCAAACGAAGCCCGGTCCTTCTCCACCTGATCCCTCCAAAGGAGTGGAGGTCTTCCTCTTCCTCTGCTTTCCCCGGTGCGTACTGCGTCGAATACATTCAGAGATGGACTGTTTTCGTCCATTCGGACGACATGACTTAGCCAGCGTTGCAGTCTTTTCATTCGCTGAACTATGTCAATGTCGTCGTATATCTAATCGTTCCATCGAATGCAATATTCCCGTGGCCAACGCTCATCGACTCATTAGATGTTGCCATCGTCCACGCCTCTGCACCATATAGATGGACGGGAATGATCAGTGACTTATAGAGTTTTGTTTTTGTTCGGCGCGAAGTAAAGTCCTCTTCTCAATTGCCTACTTAGTACGAAGTAGAGCACCTGTTGGCAAGATATATTCTGCGTTGGATTTCGAAGCTGACGTTTTGTTGATGCCAGCAGTTATTAGCAGTCTTGCCCTCATTCACCACCAGACCCATTTGCTTCGCTGCTCAACGTCAGCTTACACAGCCGTATTAGTATTTCGGGGGTACTAAGTTTAAACATCGCGACATAAAGGCAGCTCCTTTGCTGTCAAAAGCAGCTTTGAATTCGACGAAAAGGTACGGTGTGTAGATTCTCTTTTAACAGGTATTTTCCAAGATTTGGTGAATATCTGGTCAGTTGTTGATTTGCCAGGTCTAAAGCCACACTGATAAGTTCCAATCAATTTGTTGACGGACCTTAATCTTTCACTCACTACGCCAATCTTATGCGATGTTGAGGAGGCTTATCCCACGGTAGTTGGGGCAGATTGTGAGGTCTCCCTTTTTGTGGATTGGGCAGAGCACACTTAAATTCCAATCGTTGGGCATGCTCTCTTCCGACCATATTTTACAAAGAAGCAGATGCATGCTCCTTATCAGTTCTTCGCCGCCGGCCGGCAATCCATCGGCCCCCGCCGCTTTGTTTTTCTTCAGACGGCTAATCGCTATAAAAAAACTTTTCAGACAATTTTATGATTACTTGACTTTGTAGAGTTTGAACACGGGTCAAAGATGGACATTAACAAAGAGAAAAAGGCCACATTATATATTTTTTTTCGATAAAGCCAAAAACGCAAGACCGGCGGCTGAAAATGGAAACAGTTTTTAAGGTTCTGTTACTGTATTTTGATGTAAGAGATTCACCAATTATGGCAAATATCGATGAAATATTTGAAATCGTTGAGTCCACTTGACAAGTAAGCAGTGTATTGATTGCCCACGAGCAAGACATGGCACAAAAACCATTTGATAGCATTTAAATAAGATATAAAAACAAGTCTGATGTATGGGTATCGTATCGCAGAGTTAACGCAAAAAACCCATTGACCGAATTTCCATCTACGACTCGCTGCTGAATCGCAAAAATTCGACCCATTTCTTAAGCGGATGATTACTGGAAAGTGGGTGACCTCCGACAACGTCGAGCGAAAACAGTGGTCGTCAATTGCGGTAATTTGGCGTAAACCGTGACCAAGTTAGAATTGAGGATCAGGAAGGTTTTGCTTTGTGTGGTAGAATTTGCAGAAAGTCAAAATCTATGAGCTCCTACCTTTTGCATAAGTCTAAATTCGGTCATCAATTGGACCACCCAGAAGTGACCAGATAGTAACTATCGAAAATCTCTGGGAACTTGATTAGGAGATTCTTATGCACCCATTTGGCACCAAATGGTTCTGCTCTTATCTATTTGCTATTGATTTGCTGTTGAAAAATTCTACTCAATAGAAGCTTCTGAAAATGGACTGTCCCAGTTTCTTGCCAACGCAGACGAGGATTTAATTGAAGTCCACATTTGACCTGAATCGGATAATTTTACCCAAGCTAAATAAAACCTTCAATTTAATGCAAAAATTATTTATATATTTTTACTACACCTAATACTTCGTACATACATATACGTACATACAAGTATGACATTGATCGCAGTTGTTCTGTTGAATATGACGGAAACTTCTTTGCAGACCTCAACCTTACTGATCTGACAAAATAAAAACATTTTTTCTTATTTTAATACAAATCTTTATGACCGCTTTCTAAATACATAGGCTCTTGGCTCAATACAACCATGCCAATGCTTAAATTTTTCATACACCTGTTATACGCCTCGGCTTGGAAGGCCTTCAGTGCTTTCACCGAAATTTAGTTTTTTTGGTTTTGGTTTAGTTTTGCACCGTCGTTCGGTAGATTGTTGGACAGTTCCGACATCAAATTTATATACTCAAGTCTCGTCACCAGTCATAATGCGTTTGATGAATGTAGGGTTCTCAGCTATGTTGTCAAGCATATCTTTTGCGACCTCTACTCGTCATCGTTTTTGCAAAAGGTTCAAGTCTTTTTGTACGAGTCTAGCAGATGTGTAGAATCTCTGTCATATTTCTAATGCCCATACGACGATTTTCAAGTATTGACTTGTGACTTATGACCTTGACGGAATACTTCGTGCCACTCAAATACTTGTGTTAGTAATAAGGGAAGTCTTAACACTTCTGTAGCCGTGATTCCATTGGAAACACAAAATTTTAAGCAAACTGATTGTACATTTTTTCCGTGGTAAAAATCACCAGACAAAATTTTCGCATCGTAAACACACGCTAACTGACACACCAATCAGTGAACAGAATTTTTCTTTGAAAATTGTGATTGATATATAGTTTGAAATAATGATGGAAATTTTTCAAATCGACATTTTAATATCAAATCTTACTAAATTGATAAAAACACATTATAAATCGTAGACGTGCGGGTGACATACTTTATTGCAATGTATATTACTGTCGTCAGTTCGTGTATTGAATAGAAAAACTTCACAAAACAAAACGATGTGGGCCAAGTTTTGAGAATCTTTCGAGAACTTCTTCTGTAGTGACTTCAATGTCATGATGCATGTGCAGCAACGCTAGACCGATCAATCTAACTTGAAGCAAGTTCGTCCTCAGGCACGTTTTCGTGCGGCGAAGTGTCGAAAAAGAGAGTTCAGAGCTCGCATTCGTCACAGGAAATACATATGCAGAATATGCGAAGAAAACTATGAATAATGAGGTATAGGTATATTCAAACTTCGCACGACGTTGTCATTACCTAAAAGCCGTTTGCATTAGTCAATAAAATTTTCCATTTCTTTGCTTTTCAAAGCACATACTTTTTGTGGAAGCAGCAAACTCAGTTGAAGTCCATCCAATACTTCTCTAGAAAAGCGCGTCTTCAAATCTTCGCCGATTGTATCCAACAGAGGAGTGTACGCTAAGACTCTGTAGTATTCTTCGCAAGTTCTCACGCAGAAATTTTCGCGTTTTGTTTTTCGGCCACAGCTTCTTGGTTTTTCTTCGCCAACTTTGGGTTCTGCCGCCATTTTTTTCCTGTCTGAATAAATGGATCGAAAATGTTTCTCATCTTTTTGTCTTCGATTTGTGATCGATACAAGCAGCGTATCTATCATATTTGAATCAACTATAAAATACAAGCTGCCGCTATACAAATAATTTGATGCCTTTGCTAGCTCGATCGATTCTTCCTGAAGAATCAGGCCGAGTGAATGAGTTAAAGATAGAAAATCACATAGGCAAAAAATCACAATTATAAATTAAAATTTGCACGGCTGCGATGAGTATCGTTGCTTTTCGCGCTTTTTTAAATGGGGGAAATGAATCCGCCACTGACTACACATATATATTTTCTTGATCTGGATGACCTCTTCTATCCGTACATACTCATTTTAACCCCGAAATCGGTGAATGCTATTCTAAAATTTACCCAAGTAGCGCCTCATTGTAAACAACTCGTCTAAAAAATCCCCGTTAATCGAAATAAATGTAATTTTTGAGTGAGATCGCGCGATACTTTTTGAACACACCTCGTACATATGTACATATAAGTGTTATCGGTATCTGTTGACTAATTATCGATTGCTGCTTAATTCGATCGTATGCATTTTTAAGGCTTAAAGCTTAACTGAAAAGCTGATTAAGCTGTGTGTGCTCGCAATACGAATTTTATATGATTTTACATTATATTTCATTGATAAATATAGTATAAGTTGCAACTTACTTACTTTTCGTCTCGTAAATCGTAAATGCGAATATTTATGTATCACATGTACTATGTGTATAATATAATTGGTCCTTTTACAACATGTTCTCCCAACTTTGCGTGAATGCTCAATTTAAATACAATAAATTATAAAAATAGGCACGTTCATAAACATGTAAAAATGTATTTTTAAGACGTTTGTCATTGCGACTAAATTTAAATGGTGGCACTTATCCGCCCCCATCGGCAATATCAACAAAATCAACAGCACTACACTACACAAAATAAATAAATAACATCTTCACATATTTGTCGCTAAAGCCCACTAAATGTAGCAACAAATATGCGTATTTGTACACTCGCACTCGCACTCGTGTCCGCATGTATGTATGTGCTGTGCGTATGTGCACACGCGTATACTTGTAGGCCAAAAATAAATTGACATCGCATGCTATTTTGACGCACCGTTTAGTTCTGTTTTATGCCTCTGCCTCTGCCGCGGCCTCTCTTTGCTTTTGTTTTTGTTATTCACACATTCTTATGAGTATGTTAATTTATGCAAACACTTTTGGATTTATAACGTCATCATTTTGATAACCGTAGCGTATTTTAATATCGCACATACCAAATAAATATTTTCATTCGTACATCGCAAGTTTGTATTTCATGAATTTATTTTTAATTCATATGAATATACATATGTTAGTAGCTATTAATATCGCATCTTTGTTGATGAATAGCGGAAAGCTAATGGAATTCGCATAACAGATGCATAATTATATTACATACAGCTCTAGCTAAAATAATAGAAACGGTGCCCCTGTTAGAAGCAATTTGAAAGCAACTGTCATAATGGCTCTGTGGCCGTTCCCACGACAGTTGGGTCTACGTAACCGGAACGGACCGGGTTTTTATCCGGCCAAGGACTGTTAATTCGGGAGAGTTCTACCGCTACAAAACAACAACATGGCTCTATGGAAAGGTACGCCGTACTTCTGATGAAGTGCATCAGATTCAGAGTCCTTGTACCTTCGAAACATCATCAAGAAACTTCGACTTTGTAAAAGATATATTCTCCTCTTCTTCTACATTTCCTGACAGCTTCAAACGGGGTTTTCAATAGGGAGACTACCGAAGTAGACCAAAATTGACATTTTGACATTTCTCTTCAGTAAGATTTGCCATTTCATCATGGAAAGATATACAATCCAACAACGAGTCAAAATTATTAAAATTTACTATCGAAATTCGGAATTGTGGTTGTCATAATCGCCCTGTCAGATCAACAATTGAGCGTCTGGTGCAAAAATTTAAATCCAAAGGCACTGTACAAAATGTTCTCGTGCCAGTGAGATAAAGAAGTGCCGGTATTGTCGAGAATATTCATCAATTGAGGAAGACCCAAATCAGTCTCTCATAAGTCGTTCTCAAGCAGTAGGCATCTCTGTGTCGTTGTTGGGAATTTTGCGAAATGATCTTGGCCTCCATTCTTACAAGATCAGATTGACGCAAGAACTGAAGCCGCTTGACTATCAGAATTGTAGTATGCTCGTGAATTGGGCTGAGCATCAACTTGAAAATGATCCTGATTTTCATCGAAAAATCATCTTTAGGATATGGCTCATTTCTGGCTGAATGGTTTCTTTAATAAGCAGAACATGCGTTATTGATCAAGCAGCAATCCACAAGTACTCCATGAGTCACCAATGCATCTCGAAAAAACTACGGTTTGGTGCGGTTTATGGGCCGATAGGGTCATTTGGCCGTGGTGATCAAGACCGGCACGTTAATGTGAATGGGAATCGCAACCGCTCAATTGTAACCGAATGTTTTTGGCCTGAATTGGACGTCATGGACTTGGACGATATGTGGTTCCAACAGAATGACGCTAAAAGCCACACAGCGTATGTTACAATCGATTTATTGAAAACCAAGCTTGGTGAACATGTTATCTCTCGAAATGGTCCAGTCAATTGGGAGCCTCGGCTGGGGTTTTATGGTCTATGCCAACAAGCCAGCGACGATTGATGAACTTCGTACGAATATAGAACGTGAAATTGCACCAGTATCGGCCGGTTTATGCTTGAAAACCGTTGAAAATTGAGTTCACCGTCTGGAATTCTGCAAGAGCGCACGTTGTGAACATGCAAAAGAAATCGATGTCCATACGTAATGACTTTTATTGCGCTCTTATTGAAAAACCCTATACCATTCATGCCACGTTGTCTGCATGTTGAGCAAGTTAGACTCGAGAATCAGCTATACTTATGACATGTTTGTCGATTAAATATCTACAAGTAGCCAGAGGCATATAAATTCCATCTTTTCCGTAGTCTAATTGTGGGGTGGAGCCGGCTCTGGCTAGTCCATTTGCTTCACAGTTACCAGGGTTATTACTTTGTCTTGGAACGTATTGCAGGTTTATCGTGAAAAAGATGTTGGTTCCACTAAGAGATCAAGGCCTTTTTTCACTATCATTGACAAACCCTAAGAAACTTAAGTGGTTTCAAATCCCCTATGTTTATATGTATATAAATATATTCTTTGGTGAACACACTCTTTGTCAGCTGGGATTTCCACTTGGTGTCTAATTTTGCTGAAAAGGCAACACCTCTCTCTCGATTATCTAGTTTGGACCCATTCGTGTAGATGCTTATTTCTGGGCCGCTGTCGACCTTGCCTCTTTCCCACTCCCACGAAATATTGGGGACTGTATTTAAGTTAAATTCTATAGCATTTCGTGGTATTGGGTAGAAACGGTTACTTACAAAGCGACTAATGGGGAGTATTTCTTCAATCTAAGAGCTGTCTTCGCTGCCACTTGCTTACTTGACTTGTTCAATCTATTGGCAGTAAATGTAAAATGGCTTTTAGTTCCTGTCTAAAACTAGTCTAAAAAGTGATAAATAATATAAAATTCTAATAGATAGTAACTTGCATTGAAACAACACCAGTTACTAATCTGGTTACATTCTGGTTATATATGGTAGACTCACGAAATCTCTTCATACAGTAATCCGTTCCACATTATGCAATATTAGTTCGTAAGTCATACGAAGAAGATTCTTGAATGTTTTTAATGTTCCGACTCTCTTTTAAAACGATAATATTGTCGTGTTCTCATTCACCTTAAGACCTAATCGTCTTGCAGCAAAGATGAAGAAGGTGCTAGCATTTGGAGATAAGTTCCAAGCTCGCAAAGCCGATTGATTCCACAGAATATAAACGATTTCCAATGAGTCCTTGTTGAGGTATTGATTTTTCAAAGAACTGGCACTATGCGGTTTCATATATAAGCAGAATCTTTGTTAATACAAAATACCCACAGCACAAATGAAAATCTCTTTAAATATCTTAGCGGTGGCAACATTTGCCATTTACCATACAAATTTCGAGATAGAAAATACCTTATAAAATTATTGTACCATGTCAAAATATACCAAGCATTCCTACGGGAACATGAGATGGCGCCTAATATCATTCAAACTGACCAAGGCTAGAAAAATAAATATGTAAATGGAAACCCACATACTATTTGTATATATTAATACTCATATTACCATACCAAGTACGTATGTCCGTTGTATTAAAGTTGGCAGCAGGGCACTTGCTTTCATTCCGCGGTCTGCTCTTTTTATGTATTTTCTTTTCATTGTTTTATTCATTACTCTGTATAAACAAAAGTTCAAGTTTATTTGGTTCACTTACTTGTACTTATCAGATGTTACCAGTTTTTACTAGAAAGCGTTCCAGAACAATTTTTTTTTTTCTACGGTTTTGCTTTGTAAATGAAAAATAGTTTGGTAGTGAAAGCGATTGTAGAATTTTGTATACATGGTGCGTTCCAAAGTAAACTGGACTTTTTGAATATAGCACCCCCTGGTGGCGCCATCTATATGTCGACTAGGGCGTTAGAATCTGCTTTTTTCGATTGTCCGGTGAGAATTTCATGACATTTCATAGATTGGAAGTGAAGTTATTGCGTTTTAAGTGTCAGTGTGTTTGTGTTATCGGTGCAAAAATGAGCTTCGAACAAAGAGCCAACATTAAATTTTTCTTTAAATTTGGTAAAACTTTTACCGAAACGTTTCAATTGATGAAACAAGTTTATGGCGACGATTGCCTATCCCGTAGCTGAGTGCACGAGTGGTTTCAACGTTTTCAAAGTGGTCGTGAGGACATAAACGACGATCAACATGTGGGCCAATCAAAATCCGTGATCACGAAACTCCATCGAAACTGTGCGTGAATTCATCAAAAATCAGCCGAAGTCATCATTGAAATACATGGAAATGGAATTGAACATCTCCAAAACATCGATTTATCGCATTTTGATCGAACATTTGGGCTTACGAAAGGTGTGTGCACGTTTTGTTCCGCACAAATTGACTGACGACCAAAAATTGCTCAGAATCCAATATTCGAAGGACGTTTATTTGACCAAAAATCAAATTTTATCCATTGACCACTCCCCATATTTACCTGATATGGCACCGTGCGACTTCTTCCTTTTCGGAAAAATGCATTTGCCCATGGAAGGAAAGCGTTATGCAGACGTAGAGGCCATTCAAAAGGCTTGCACCGGCATACTGGCGGCCATACTGGCCAATGAGCTAAAACACTATACAAACAAATTAACACTTACCGATCCAAACGGGGTTAGATCGCCGAAAGAACAGCCCTTGGTCGGATGAAATCCGAGTCAATTCCGGTGCGTAGAACCGGCTGTCGTGGTTCGACATGCTTTTGGACCGTGCAAAAAGCTGTTTTGAAGCAGAAGGAGACTATTTTGAATAAAATAAATTGATTTTGCGTGAAAACAACAACAATTAAAAAAATATGTTCCCAAACATTTTAAGGAAATTTTCCTCAAAACCATTGCAAAAGCATTGATGAAAATTGTCATTATCTTATAGCTACACTTTGTTAAATATTTCAATACTCGGGAAATAATCACTAGAGATCAGATCAGGAGGCAGCAATTTGAAGTTCAATTCATATAATTCTTGCATTGTTTTCATAGCTTTACTCCAAGGCGCATTCTCTCAATTGAGCGCAGGCGTGGCACATATGTACAAGTATTCTGGTTGTTGTCCATTGACAACATTGTATGCAACATTTTTTTCGGAGACAAATTAGATATAGTTTCATCTAGGGTTTTCACACAGGAAGATTGTTATTGAAATTGCTTGTCCTTGGTTAGGATATTCCACTGCCTCACTGTTAATTCGGCGAAAAATATTTCAAGTAATTTGGACTGGAATTGGATATACTTTACTTGTAAAAACTTTGCCACTTGACTTATATTTGAATGATTATATACACTTGCAAAGTCAAAAAAAGCGTTCTAGCTTTTCTGTATATGATTCTAAAACATCGACCTATTGGTTTTTTGATCTGATCAAAAGTCGAATTTTGGCAGGCTAAAAGCGACCAAAATTTGGCGTAAAATTCAATTTTTTTAAACGTTATTATTTTTTTATCGTAAGTTATCGTACAGAGAATACCTTCTAGTTTAACGAGAATTTTTTGTTTTTAACACCTTTTTTATCGTCGCCGGAGATCTCGTATAACTCAAAAAAATATGTTTTATTTAATTTTCCAGTATATTCTTGAATCATGTATAAATATACCCTGAAAACAATCGAGGCATGAATAATCGAATGATTTGGAAAATAAATAAATTTTTGGCAAAGTTGCAAACAAAACTGTATAATTTTAGGTAAAATTTTTTCCATAATTTGCCTTGAAAAGATTAGTTGTATTCGAAAAACAAAATCCTTAGATCAATCCCGAGCTCATTCTATTTAGAATAGCTGTGAAAAATACTTTCTGAAAAACAATTTAAATGCATTGCTTTGAAACTTTAAGAAAAAATTCTAGACATACCGTAGTAATTAATTAATGTACTTTAATAATTGACGATTTGTTTTGAAAAATACTGGATTTCTCGTGATCCTTTTGGCTTTAATGTCGGCCAAAATCGTGGCACGATGCGATGGTGCATTATCACAGTGTATAAAATCCATGAATTATTCTTCCACAATTCCGACGACGGATGTTCCCACGCCTCAATACGGTCAAATAGAAGTCCTTATTGATCGTCTGTGCCTCCGGAACGAATTCATGATGCACCAAACCACGAATATCGACAACATCCAAAAAGCATAACCTTGATTTTTTGCGACTTTGGCATGGTTTTTGGTTTCGGCTACTTTTTTTTTACCTTCACTCCGATGATATTTGTCTTGTTTGCATGTCAAACTCATAAACCTATGTCTCATCGGCAGTTATAGTGCTCTCCATGAATGTGGAATCGGAATTCGCACGGTCAAGCATGTCCTAAGAGACCTGTTTACGGTACTCTTTTTGAAAAACATGCAGCTTTATCGGGACGAGTCGAGCAATTACGTGTTTCATACCCAAAATATCTTCCAAACTCATTCCAACGGACTCGTAAGAGATGGCTATCTCTCTTGCAATCTCTCTAGCACTTGCCTGCCGATTTTCAATACATATTTTTCACTTTTTTAATATTTTCATCAATTGTAGAGATCGAAGGTCGTCCAAAACGAGGCATGTCTACAACGATCTATTGACCGTCTTTAAAGGCTTTGTACCACTCGTAGGCTTATGTTTTCGATTGAACTGAATTACCGTAAACCTTTACCACCATTCGCGACGATTCCGCACAATTGGTTGGAAATACGAAATTTGAGACAAATTCTTTGTTTAATATTTTTATCCATTGTAAAAATCGCAACGCACTGCTGAGGTGTACCGACTTAAGCAGCTGCTGTAAGTAAACTGGTTGACAATCATATTTAGCATAGTAATTAAGGACAGTCCTACCAACTTAGCAAAATACATGTTTTTGGAATATCATTTACCCGGGAATTTAAATTACAATTTCCGTGTACTTTCACAATGTATATGCAAAATAAACAATAGATTTTTTGAAATTAACAAGTGGATAACCCCTCAAAACTTGCCTTTATTAGTACTCGGTAGGAGCATAAAGGTGCATGTCTGAAAGTTTTTTACTGGTGTAGTGCTGCCAACTTATTGTTTTCAAATAAATAAACATTTCACAGGAAATGACCCTAAGACTTATATAGCATATACTTAATATATAGAATAAGCTCATATACTCATATAAGAAAAAAGTAATGAAAATTATTAATACCTCATGATAATGTATAAATATTTCATATGCAGACATACATACATGTCTATAGTACATATAAATAACAAAATTTAACAAAAACATTACATATTTCTATGTTTTGTAGCTGCATAAATCGGAGGAAGTTAATAAATATTTAATAATTTTTTTGCCAAATCATTCATTGTTTAATCCGCTTTCGTCTGCTTTCTTAAAACGTATTTCTATAAGCTGTATTGTTCTTTTTGTCGAAGCCGATCTTTTATGCGATTGAATGACGATCGCGCACGTTTTTTGACGCATGAGTATTCACATCAGTGTATGTACAGTTGTGTGTGTGTACATGAATGCAGTGGTTCCAACAGCAACTAGTATAATTTCACCAATAAATTTCATCTTAAATCAATCAAACCGATTTTATACGTACGCACATTTACATATGTATATGGTACTATATGTACGTATATTACTCTATACCTATGTATGTATGTATGTATGTATGTATGTATGTATGGGCTTTTCATATTACGACTTAAATTCGCCAATATTTGTTTGTGGAAAAAATTATTATCAGCAATCGCAGACTTCATTTTTCATTCATTCATTCATATATTTGTTCCGTTGGACATGAATGAATATAAATGGATCTTATTATCAGACTAACGAAGAATTACGGTAGCGTGACATTTCACTTATATACATACATACAATTTGTATATTTTGTCATCTACCGAGCATATTAATTGATATAAAATTTGACGTCAAAGTTGCTGTTTGTAGTTTGACGTGGAACTGGACCGTATTTAAACAGTAATAGCCCTGGTTTTGTTTACTGCTACACTTTTTGGAGTTCAATTTCCAAATCATACTTATACGTAGGGTTTTCCAATAAATGTGTTATGATTTCTTTAAAAAAAAACACTATAATTGGTAAGGAAATTAAAATATTTTTTTTATATAATCGATACAATTATGTTCTGATTGTTCCTTTTAAGGAGAATTAAGTTCTGAATATAACATCATTCAAATGATATCCACGACTTCTTCTTGTCCAGGAACGAATTCGATGAACCCAATTTTCGAGTACTTTCCCCACTTAATCGAGTCGTATGTCATGAATAACCAAACTTTTCGTGTAAAAATTGGGTTTATGCACGTGCTGTGTGGCATGTAGTCCCGTCTTATTGGAACTAGATCAACTTCTTCCAATTGCGGACACAAAAAGTTGACTGCTCTCCATTGACGATAATGGTGTCACAGAGGTCATTTCGAAAGAAGTGTGGACCGATAATTCCAACAGAGTAAAAACCACACCAAACAGCCAGTTTAGGTGAATGTAATGGTTGTTCATGGATAATTTGGGAATTTTCTTCGCACCAAAATCGACAGTTTTATTTATTTACCGCATCACTCAGATGAAAGTGAGCCTTATCGGAGAAGATGATTTTCTTAAAAAATGCATTATCGTTTTCAAGTTGTTCCAAGGCAAAATCAGAAAATTCAATGACGTTTACAGTGGTCCGATAGCTTCAATTCTTGAGTGAGAACTAGTTTATATATCGACAAATCGGTATTCAGCAACACTTGCCTGAACGGCAGTAATCTTTTCATTACTTCGAGCGCTTCTTGAAAATCGACGAAAAGCTAGCACAAGTGGATGACTACTACGACCATTAACGATTAACGGTTAACGTTGTTCTTGCGTAAATGCTTCAATGATGAAATTGTAAACATTACTAAACAAAAAAAATACATTTTATGACACATTAAAAATTGCCAAAATGATGAGAAATCATATCATCCCTATTGGGAAACACCATATAAGATATGAGAGCCAGCCGTCTTCGATTCTACATTTTTCTACTAGCTTTATCTGAACTCTTCTATTTTGTCAAAAAATACCATACGAAACCACAAAAACAGTCATCTATTTAGATACCTCGTTGAAGTAGTACAATCTCCTTCAATTCCACTTCTTTTTGATTATGCCAGTATATTTGATTTATGCCAGTTGTTTATTCGATTACACACTATTTATATTTTACTGAATTGGAGTCAGTTATTGTTGGCCACTGGGACTTTCCTTTCTAGAATTCTTTATGTATATATACATATATGTACATATATTTGAGTGTTTTCGAGGACAATACTCGCACAAAAATAGATCTCAGAAGAAGTTTCTAAACAATTAGAGGTAAGAGGTAAAATCCTATTTTTTAAGTTAATATAAGCATACATAGCCCGAATTGAGAGAGTCAAGAGCTGGCGAAACGTCTAAATAATATTTTTGTGTACTTTATATTTCAACATGGTGGCAACTCTGTTGTTATTGTTAATCAATCCATTAACCGATTTGTTGATTTCTTTTCTGTCGCTTCTTTTCTTTACTCACAGTGATTAGCTGCCACAGAAGCAATAAATTTGATTATTTGTTTTGTATTGTTTAACTCAATTAAACAATTCACACGTTTGAATGGTGAAAATTTGAGCGAAAAATCATCAATGGAACTAAATGGGTTATCAAGCCTTCGAAATCTCAAAGTTCACACCGGTCTTGTTTTGGTTATAAAGCTGAACAGAACGTAATACCCTTCATGGGTACATTTTTATAGCACCAGAGCTAAAACGACTTAAATATAAAAACGAAACCGGCGGATGTCACTGGTTATGGGAAGTGGGTCAAACTCTTAATTCCACCCCGTGCTTTAAAAATTTTACCGCATGAAGGAAACAATCACCCAAAAGCGACCAGCTTTGGCCAGTAGGTGAGGAATTGTGTGCCATTAGAAATACGCCAGGCAGACCATACATGGATTGAGCTTTTGTACTGCGACCTACGGTCTATTGTGCTCCCCCAATATCAGCAAAGTCCAGCATCCTGAACATTTCCAGGAACCTGCTGGCCTTGACTGAGGTGATATGATCCCTGTCCACATAGATAGAACCTAAGGCCTTGATCCTGCTTCTGCAAATTGCTGGGCAAACCAGAATCAGATGTTCTAGGGTTTCCTGTTCCACGTCGCAGAACCGGCAGTTTGCGCAAGTGACTATGCCCATGTTGGACAAGTCCTTCCTGAGCCGTCTTTGTCCTGTATAGAGCGCACAAGGAGGCGGAATTGGTCTTAGGGGAGGTTGATCATTTCCTTAAACCTTGCAAGATTGTACCCTCCCAAAAGCAGCTTAGCAAGATGGCGGATTCCTGCTGACAACGCTGTTCTCTCCCCACTCTCTCCTCTTTGCGGAGCAGCTCCTTAAAAGTGTGGAACCCCACTGCAATGCATGGTTCTGGCCCCATCGCCCTGGACGCTGCCGCAGAGCGGGCTAGTGCGTCGTTTGCGAAATTTCTTACTTATCTATCATAATCAAAATCTATCGCCACTGGTCTAAATACCCGATAAAACCCTTCTCACTAAGGCCGTATATTTATTTTATATTTTTCTAAAAATGCTGTAAAATAATTAGAATTTCATGACATCACATTCATCTGTGAAATAAATAAGTTATTAGGTCACAAAAAACTGCTCGCTCATTGCAATGTAAAGCTAGTTCTGGCGGTTCTCAATTTCGTATGATGCAATCGTGTGCGCAAATGTCTGCATCGATTGGTGGTCCTACCTCAATGGCTTTTATCTTGCGCACACGCCTTTCTGCTCGTCGTCGCGCTGCTCGTTGTTGTGATGAATGCAAAAACAAAAAGAAAACTCGAACGCTTCTGTTTTGGTTGCTGGTCTTCGGTACTTTTTAGCGCTTTATAAACACTCGTTCACCTTTGTTGTTGTTGTTGCTGTTGTTTTGGTTGCTTGCACTTTTGGGTTGCATTTCGTCTTGCTGCATATTCATACTTGCATTTGTGTGTCTGTGTGAAGGTGTGGTGTCGTAGGCATGCGCATATTTGTAGAACTCGTCGCAACGTAAACTTTTACACACACATACAAATGCAACATATGCCCTTCGGTTTTTTGCGGCTGCATGTGTTTATCCTTTCATCCTTTTTGTGCTTTTCATGCGGTAATGTGATGCTTGATTGGTACTCCAGTTTCGACACTTCGTTTGCTTGTTAATTTTGCATTAGGTCAGTTTCTTTGCCTTCCGGTCTAAAATTTGTGGAACGCATGTAGCTAAGGGTAACTTGTGTATTGCTCACTTTACAGTGTTTTGCAAAGGTTTCCTAATTTGTATACCCTGTTCAGGGTATATTAAGTTTGCCACGAAGTTTGCATCATCCAGATGGAAGCGTCGGAGGTCCTATACTTTATATACATATATGAGTATAAATGATCAGATTGGCATGCTGAATCTATTTAGTCATACACGTCTGTCTTTATATACGCAAGCTAGTCCCTCAGATTTCAAGATATCGGTTTGAAATTTTCCATACGTCCTTTTCCATTATTGGACCACTGAACTATCCAAATCAATTTCTTGTTTGGAAACTTTTCTTTATTTGTGAAGGGTATTGTAGTTTCGGTGCATCTTTTTCTAGTTACTTGTTTACAATAAAGGCATTATCTACGATTTTTTTTGTATTGGAGCCATTGCTTAGAGTTTCGTTTCCCAAAATGACACAGATCTATTCGAGTATAAAGTTATCCTGCTCCTTAGATCTGATTAAATCTGGCGGAAGGTACTTAGTTAGTGACTGGTGTAGTTTAAGACCTGGAAAAATCCACCGATTTGAAATCCCATGATCGTGTTGTTCTGCTCACGATCCTCCTTGCGAAATTTAAAATAGATCTCCATTCGGTTATTTACATCGCTGCGTTTGCTGAAAGACCTAACACTACCACATATCTTCTACGTACGAGGTTTGTACAAAAAAATATCGCGAATTCTGAATTTTCGCGGGCTATGTGTTCGATTTTCGATTGCGTTGTTGTGTTATGTTGGTATTTATATATCTTTTACCTATTCTGACAAGGTAGGACATTTTGAATGTTTAGTTAATTTTTGACAGCTATTTGCTTGGATGCGTTTTGGTTCGTTTTCGATTTTTGCTCACTTTCGATCAAAAACAACATCGCGTTGACATTGTTCGGGAGATGTTGGACTCAGTGCGAGAGGATCTTGATCTGCTCCAGAGGATCATAATTGATGATGAAGACCGACGCGCTAAGTTAGGTCGAATATGAAGGGTTTGTTTGTTTTGTTGAAATTATGCGGCAGTATTATGCGAGAAACGCTCGGATTTGATGAAAAACAGAAATTGGATTTTAACCCATAATAACGCCCTTGCTCCCGCATCATTGTTTGTGCGCGAATATTTGGTCAAAAGCAACACATTAATGGTTGTGCATCCGCCGTATTCCCCGCCCCCTGTGACTCTTTTGTTCCCAAAGCTAAAGAGGCCCAAGAAAGGACAGATAAAAACTGCATCAAAGTAGGAGCTAAACAGTATCACAAGAAATGGATTTTTTAAGTGCTTTAAGGATTTGAAACAACGCAGTCAGGAGTGCAATATACATATCTGGAGGTGATTACTTTGAAGATTTTTGAACTACGTGTCGGTATTCCGAAATCGTGAAGCATTTAACGAGTTTTTCAATAAGAGCGCTGCAAAAGAGTTAGGATATCAATGAAATTCTTTATTCCCGTATAATTACATTCCATGTCATTATGTATGGAACTTGATCTCTTTTGATTTTCATGGCCACCACGGGCACGCTTGCAGAAGTCCAGACGCTGAACCCAATTTTCGACGGATTTCAGAAATCGGCCGATACTGCTGCAATTTCACGTTCTATATTCGTACGAAGTTCATCAATCGTCGTTGGCTTGTTGGCATATAGATCGCACGACCAAGGCGGCCAATTGACTGGGCCATTTCGTGAAATAACACGTTCACCAAACTTGTTTTTCAATAAATCGATTGTGACATTCGCTGTGTGGTTTGTAGCGTCGTCATGTTGGAACCACATATTGTCTAAGTTCGTATTATCCAATTCGGTTATGATTTGAGCGGTAGCGATTACCATTCACAGTAAGGCCCAGTGACGCCGCCGGCACATAAACCGGTGACTCATAGAGTACGCGTGGATTGCTACCTGACCAATACCGCATACTTTGCTTATTGACGAAGTTATTCAGCCAGAAATGAGCCTCATCGGCGAACATAAGATGATTCTGGTGGTCAAGCGGCGTCAATTCTTGCGGATGTAGGGAAAGCTCTTTTCGCAAAATTCGCCACAACGACGTCACAGAGATACCCAACTCTTGAGAACGACATGTGAAAGGCTGATTTGGGTCTTCCTCAATAGATGCGCTCGTGACAGCAATATTCTCGACACTACGAACACTTTCTTGACTCACTGGCATGGTGACGCTCGTTGCATCGTATATCTTTCCATGTTTAAAGGGCAACTCTTACTGAAAAGAAATGTCAAAAGTGCCTATCGGTCTGCTTTTGTAGCGTGCCTATTGAAAACCCCGTTATATACATATATGCGCGGTTTTTCGCCAAAAGTTAAGTTGAAAATTCGTTTTTCAGTACTACTTTGGAATTCGACACAAGCCATCGTATGCTACGAAATAAAAAGAGGCAAGCTCCGGCAATGTCGAATCTAAACTACCACACCAAATGTTTGGTTAAATGTCTTAAAAAAATCACTAAAAGCCGCATAATATCTGGTTGAGGTTAAATCAGTAAAAAAATTGAATGGGTATTTCCCGACCGCACTCGCATGGAAAATAATATATGGTATAATCAACTAACATATGAAACAAAAATTTTTTCCCATGTTTTCTTAACTCCTCCTGTCTGCATACTTGAAAATAGCACGCCTACTTCCAAATTTAGCTTCTCTTTTATCAGGCTTCGGCTCGTTGATTTTCATTCTCCCCGTGGATTAAATAACTCATTCTAGAAAACCAAGAATATTTCTCGTAGCGAATGATTTTCTTTCCGTGAAGTGGTTTCTTTATATTTGAGAGCAGAAAAAAGTCGCCGACTGTCAGATTTCGAGGAAGTGATAATAATTTGAAACAATTTTTCCTGAATTTTTTTACGCGAATCAATCTCACTAGGCATCTTTCTTTCCTTCTCATATCTTTAGTACGAGTATATTGTGCTGGACGTGGTCTATTCGTCCAGTTTCAGTTGAAATCTCATACTTCGCAGAAATCGTGTTTGAAAATGGGACACTTCTCTTTTGAAAATGGTCAAATTCAGAGTATAACTGACTATGAATACTTCTAGCTCCTATGGCTGACTTTATCTCCTATGTATTCGTCAATAAGTGTGATAATTTAATGAAATTAAGTGGACATATTTTCTTGATCACAATGTTGCTGTTGCCAGAAATTAATAAATTTGGTTCAGATATTGGCCAAGCCCCTATATACATAAAATAATTATTTCCACAAATTTATGATTTCAACCTCATAAGTCAGTTATAATTTAATGTTTGTCCAAGAATTAAGTTTTATTATAAAGATAAGTGATCGCCGCACCTGGCGAAATTTAATTGCAGCCGTGAGGCCCAATTTTTGAACACTTTTTGCAGCAATTGGGAGCGTATGACAGCAACAGAAAAATAGAGAAATAGTTCAGCGGTGGTAAATCGCACGATCTTGGAGGCTACGCCACATAACCACGACGCGAAATAATGCGCTCTCTGAAAGTTTCGTTCAATAAATTTATTTTTTCGTTGACCATATCAACATTCTCCATTTCTGCCACGAAATAGTCCTCACTCGTGGCTCTATAGCGTTCTTCATTAACGGAAACATTATGATCGGCTTTATTTTTGAAGAAATACTATAGACCAATGATTTCGTCTGCCCATAGAGCACACCAAACATTGAATTTTGGAGGATGGAAAGGCATGAAATGGAGCTGCCTTTATGCTGGTATGAATATGGTATCCCCGCAAAACAAATATGGCTGTGTGCGTGTGTACGGCTGTGGACGTTGAGCAATACCAAAAGCTCCGACAGGATCGGGATGGACCTCTCTGAGGCGTTCGATACTAAACAAGGTTTCAGACAAGGCAACTGCCTATCGACTTCTTCAATTTGCTGGAGGAAATAATTCGAGCTGCAGAGCTGAACAGAGAAGGTACAATTTTCTACAAGAGTGTACAACTGCTGACGTACGCTGATGACATCGATATTATTGGACATTGAATAAAGATTAAATTCTACTAATCACTCAACATCCCCGGACGATGACATCTGATGAGTTGGCGTTACGAGTTTTCGAGAGAAAAGCTCTGCGGAAGATTTATGGTCCTTTGCGCATAGTCAACGGCGAATACCGCAGTCGTTGGAACGATATATACGATGACATTGACCTAGTTCAGCGAATTAATTAACAGCAGCAGCCACGTTGGCTAGATCATGTTATCCGAATGGACAAAAACACTCCAACTCGAGAGTATTCGACGTAGTACCCGCCGGGGGAAGCAGAGGAAGAGGAAGACCTCCACTCCGTTGGAAAGACCAGGCGGAGAAGGACTTGACTACACTTGGAATCTCCAATTGAAGCCAAACAGCGAAAAGGAAGAACGACTGGTGTGTATACGGCAATAAAGAAAAAGAAGAAAGGCGTCTCGACAATCGTCTTCATTCAAGCAAATGTGAGCTTCATTGCTTATCAAATTTTTTCGTAAAAGTCAGGATCGAAGCCCATATCGTTTTGGGCTTATTCCACGAACGTGCGACTTCAGTTTTTGCACGATGTTCACAGTGTCAATGGACGCACCTCCAATTGTTTCGCGGGATGGCGGATGTATGTACGTCGACCAAATGAACCATTACCAACTGAACCATTATTTTCGTAATAAATTTGCACGATTTGCAAACTTTGTTCCGCAGTAAGTCTGTTCATCATGAAATGACAAACCAAACTGAGTATAAATCAAGTATCATCTGTCGGAAAGACAGGCCTGCCTTTCCTTCTTTCTTTCTTGAAAATTACATGAATGTGTTTTTGTTGAAATTTTGTGTTAAAAATTTCATCACCAAATTTAGCTGCTATTATTTTGTTCATAACTGTACTTGCAGTTCTTGCATTTCACCAGCGTCTCGATATCCATTCAGAAAATGAAATTTTATCCTCAGCCGCTGCGACAGACATGTGCACTTTCAGCTCCAGCTGTCCTCAATGTGGACTCGCACTTCCTTTTTTTTCTTAACATGCGAAACCTACTCTCATTTTGTTGTTGTTTTTTGTTAAATGCAGCTTACAAGTGCGTAGACAAAGCTGATTGCAGTGCGTGGTTGGTGAATTTATTGTTGTCTCGTCATAAACGCTTAACCCAGATATGCACGAGTGTATGAATGCATTTCACACACACACACATGCACACGCAACTCCACACATACACATACGAATCTACGAGCTTGCGTGCGTGTGTGGCGATGGAGGTGTTTGGCGGCGATTGCGTAAACAGCGAAGGGACGTTCTTTCTTTCAACCCTTTTCTTGTTTGTTTTTTTTTCTTCGATAATCATAGCTTGTAAATACTTAAAAATAATGCAGTGCAGAAAGAGTGTCATGCGTGTCGTAGGTTAGTGCCGTATTAAATTTCCTTTCACGTTCAACGCCCCGAAGATATTCAAGTTAAGTTGTTCATTGGTGTTTATTAACTTTCACACCTCCGAGTCCTTTTGAATTTCAACTTGTTTCTGGTAATTTGATAGTTTAATGACATTTCAATCGCTTTCGGTTGTCTTACTCGCACATTAGGGTAAGACAAAATGTAGGGGTTGAGTATGATTCCTTCTTAAAGCGGTGACGTGAATAAATAATTCAGATTTTGGCTCCGCCCCAATATGTTTTGCTAACGTCTAGAACTATTCAGCATTTGGTAATTTCTAAGTGTTTTCAGATACATCACTCAACAAGAGTTTCAGGTTATGGGTAACTTTTTCATTTCTGAACTGCATGAAACAATAAGGACTAAGGTAGACACAGTTGTATCGATTGTTTACCAATTATTAAAATTTTATTATTTTACCCATTTCAATCAATGTCACAACAAGAAAGCTTGTTTTAAGTTCTTGAAGGCAGCGAGAGCCAAACCGTTGTTTCTGGATGACACGGCAGCTCTTGAAGCTTTTCGTCCCAAATGCGGCAATTTGGGTTGTTTCCATACCCTTTGAGTCATAAATGGATCTCATCGCTGAACAAAATTTGGCTCGAAAAGGTCGGATCTTTTTGTAACTTTTTAAGAGCCCACAGAGTGAAGCGATGTCGTTTGGGAAAGTCGAGCGGCTTCAGTTCTTGCAGAAGCTGTATTTTTTACGCTTTCAATTTAAGATCTCGATGTAAAATGAGCCGAGTCGTTCCATATGACTATTCGAATTGCTGCGAACGGCACCGAATCAACTCTCCACGGTCTTCGTGTACACTCTCAGCGACGGCTGCTATTTTTTCGTCACTGGATGCTGGTCGTAGTCTATTCGGTCGAATTTTATCCAATAATGAATGCTGGGTTTGATGTTGCGAAAAGTACGCTAGTAGGCCGGTTACATGGACCATAAGTTGAGCGAAGTGCACGAAAGACATTCTTTACAGAACGTGATTTCATAATAAAGTTGAACGATGACGTTGTTCAGGCGTAAGCCTTTTCATTATGAAATGCCAAACAATACTGAACATAAATAAAATGACAGCTTGACACGACTCAGGCGTGATCTGTCAAGAAAAGGCCATTGAGAAAAGTACCTCTACTTGGATCACCTGTTATTACCTTTTGTATATTAGTTATACGCAAATCGAAAGCTGTACTTTTTCATTTTTCTCTTTTAGTGTCCAGTCTTTGCCATAAAAATAAAATTTTTGCCGTCACGTTTGTGGTAATAATGGTTTGAAAGAGAATCGTGAGGAAGACGGATTGTAATAATAATAAAATAAGTAAATTTTAAATAACAAAAAACTAAAAAATAGTAAAAACATGAAAATTAATAAATTAAAAATTAAATAAAAACAAAAAAATAATAGAAATCAAAACTTACTATACTACATACATAATTGTTTTTGTAGCATGTATTGCCTAAACTTAGCCCTTCCTCCTAATTATTAAATAGTAGTAGAAAAACATATTAAAATTTCATATTTTAAACGTTTTTTTTTTTATTTTCAGTTCCACAAGATCACGAAGACTACTACCGACTGGACCCCAGTAAATATAACATAGAAAATGCCTATGATATCTATAGAGCTCTGTGTTGCCGCAACACAAGCGATACTAAACTCCTATTTTTGCTTAACGGTCTGGCAACACTTTGCAAACAGCAACAGACGGAGGCGCATAATCCCAAAAATTATTTAGGCTTTAACACAGAAGAGTTGCTCTATTGGTAAGTAGACGCCTATTATTTAGGTTTAATCTAAAAGTCTGTCGTCTTCATCACTAACTAGTTATTCCCAAACATATTTCAAATATATTAGAACATGTGTAATATCAGGGTTACCTTTTTTAAATCTGACGTTAAACACTCCAAATTAATCCGCAAAGTGTCTGCATATTTACTTCGGCATTATTATCAGGTTTGCTTTGGATTAAACACCATTTTGCAAAACGACACGAGCTGGTTCAGAAAATATATAATCGCCTTTAGACTGATTATAGTAAACTAAAAAGATTAATAGCAAACCTCGTCTGCGACACTTTCCTTTCCAGTATTTATTAAATTGTATTCTAGATTCAAAAATATTAATCCATTAGAAACAACAATTTAAATTTTGTCCTTTCCACATGATATCCATAGTTGAGATCCATATACATATGTATATAATATAGGGTCGTCTAAATGTACTATGGCAAGTATCTGAAGAGCCTTTTGTCATAATAAAATAAAGTTACCCCAATTAGTAAAAACGCCTAATTGGGATTCCTGAACTAGGACGTATATCAACATAACGAGAAAGAATTCAGTTAATATCTTGTTGAGGGCTAGTAAAATCAAAGCCAAATTATCTAACAGGTTAAGTTAGTCCGGTAAGCTCCGTGAGCCATTGGCTCATTAGCAATGCCAGATAAAACGCCAAGTTGCGGCTCACTATCGACATCTCTTCCACCTCTTTCTCCGCTTGAGATATACTGCAGTGGTTCGGAAAGTTAAAAGGCTGCCTTATATCTAATTCATGCTTCATTCTCGAACCATCCGTATAAAGCTTTTGTGGTTTAGGCAAATCATCTTTTTCTTTTTTCCATTCCATTGGTTTCCGGTAGCTGGATTTCCGTACGTTTGGTTTTGCAACCATGATACAGCAAAATTATCTAATATTATTTGGAAAATATTTCCAAGCTCCCGCGAAGCCCAGCTATCTAGTAGTAGAACACAAGAGGATACGGGAACACCGACCAGCTCCCATTCTACTCATAGCGGTTCTAAGGTGCCTTTTATTTTGAGCACATCTGTTTTACAATTTCCTGCGCTTCCGCTGTGGCATAGCATCCATACCTGTCTTATCACAGAGAGACGCGCTGCTATTGATAGCGAGGCTAGGCACTCCTTAACCAAACCAGAACGCACTGTTAATGGGATCAAAACTAGTATTACCGTCCTGCTATCTTAGTGGATGGTCACTTCTCTGAAGGATGCTGCACTCCGGAACAGTAAATCTACTTTAGTGGCTACAACCTCGGTTTGGAAAACACTGCAATAGTCAGAAAATCTGAAGCTGGAGTTAAAGCTGTGACCCATCCTCAAAGAAACTCACTGCCCCTTTCCCCCAAACGCTTCTTCCCACCCACAACGTCCTCCCTGGTATATGGGCGGAGAAGGAGCCGCCTGAGTTTTCTTTGTTCAGAGAACACGGAAGCGGAAACGTTATCCATAAAGAGCGGCGCATTATAGTTGTTTAGGGATTCATTTTAGCTCATTAATATCACATACCTCAAGATTGGATTCCTTATTTGTATAAAATGAAAGACAATTTTAGTGTGACACCTTTATTTGACTTGATTGTATAGTTTTTTTTTCATTTCTAGTATACTTTCTCTAATTATTGTTAATATCCAGCAGTGTACACTTTAGTAATAAATTTATATGCATTTTAAACTTTCTAGTTTGAGCGTCTCGCTAATCCACACATTTACGCAAGTGCGTGCTGCCGCTTTGCGCACTATCCGTTATGTGCTGGCGACACCACGTGATGTCAAAATATTCAACTCAATGCAGCTGCAACATTTAGTATGCCGCTCCATCGATGTGCTACTGAAGAACGATGATGAACGCGTGCAAGCACTGAAATTGGTGGGTACCTGCAAAGTAATTCACCAAATTAATATTAATTCTTACTAAATTTTTATTTCATTTACAGATTCGCAAGATGCTGGCCATTTCACCGGTCGACATCAATCCTGTGCTCGTGCGTTGCCTGGTGTCGCTCGCCGATAGCGGCATTGAAGACGGCGATAACATGTTGCGCGCCTGCCTGGCCACACTATGTGAGTTCGCGGTGTTGAATCCTGTGCTGTTGATCGTCTGCGGCGGCGTCACAGCAATCACACGCAACGTCCTGGAATGTCACAATCCACGTATCGCTGAGAGCCTGTGCGGCGTGCTGCTGTACTTGCTGGAGTGGCCACAGACGCGCAACATATCGGGCGTGCGACTGGATTGCCTCGCAGCGCCCTATTGCGATTTCACATACCGCTTGGGCATCATGAACAAAAATAAGTATGCACAAACTTGTTTATGAAAGTTTTTTTGTTTTTACTAATTATTTCTACTATACCTGTTGTTACTTTAGGGATGCCCGTGAATTGCGTTATACTAGTTGCCGCCTGGCATTGCTGTCGGTTTTGCGCAGTTGGACCGGTACAATTGAGTTCTGTAATCCAAGCAAACCGTCGGGGTTAAAAGCAATAGTGGATACGCTGTATCTGAATCAAATGGAAGTGAGAGTAAGTAATTAGATTGAGTTAGTAACTGCCGTCTTTCGGATATTTACTGTTTTATGTTTATTATGAGGGTTTGAGGGTTTGGTATTTTGTTTACTTATTCTAATAAATTTAAATTTTCGCTTTCAGAAAGCAATATTGGATTTGCTTTACGAACTTTTGAATGTACCACAACCGCCCTGGACGGATGATTACACGATAGCCTTGCAAACTGTCGATCCGTCCGACTTTCAGGTATTAAAACAATAAAAAAATAAATAAAAAGTAGAGAATTTTCACCACAACTTACTTCATTGCAGGATGCCTGGTTGCTCAGCAATGGCTTTGTTGCAATGGAAGGACGCTTTATCTTGCCGAGTTTGGCCGCACGTGCGCCAAATGTTTGCGAGCAACATTTGTCATTACTGTTATACTGTTTTCTAGAGACTGGACTGTTAAATGCACTCGTCGAGGTGATCAGATCGAGCGATACGCATCTGTCAGTGCGTGCCACTGTGCTAGTTGGTATGTGTTAACCCTTCTGAGACCGAATATCCCGATTTTTTTATTTTTATTTTTACTACATTGTTGTTTTTGTAGGTAAAATCTTACATTTAATGCATACACATTTACCGGCGGATATCTGTAGCACCAGCCCGGCACTGCCGACACTAATTTCGCACGCAACTCAGGGTAATCAAAATGCCACCGCCGCAATATCAGCTTTACAAAATTACCAAAAAATGCTACGCAATCGTCCTGCATCATGTAGTTTATTTTTGGATAGTATTATACAAGGGGGATGTAAGTATATTAATGGTGGCATTGAAAAATCTCCCTCATCACAGCTCATAATTTCCACCATTTCAGCCTTAATACAAACACGTCTGTTTCGTCGTGAAATCAACGCTCAGGATCATGCGCGTTCGTTTAGTGGCAATGCATTGCAATCGCCGCCAGTCGGCGGTCATTTAACCAGTGGCGGTACACTGGGTATTGGCGCTGGTGGTGGTCTGCTCACTAGTGATCGACAGCGTCTCGACTCGGTCTCATCCAGCGACGAGTCGAATGTGCAACCATCCTCATCGCGGCGTGCAAGCTTCCGTTTCAAGCGAAAACTATTACCGTTCTTCGAAAACCAGCGTGTGGCTAAATTAATACGTGATTCGAATGTATTGTCTTCACCGGACGATAGTGGTTGGGACTGGGATATTATTATCACCATATTGCGCGTAAGTTACGCCTAAAATTGTGGCATTATAATACACATTTTAATAATGATATATTTTTCTGCAGTCGAACATAATGCGCAGAGTCGACGATACGGTCAACAATTTCCTCAAATCTCTCTTGGACTATTACAAACCGAGTAAAAATCGCTTTTCTCACCAAGACTTGGGCCGACCTGGAAGAACTATGCCAGCGTTCGTTATTGCAGGCTTGGATTTCATTGATTGGCTGCTGGCTAATCCGATGGTAAAATAAAGAACTTATTATTTGTTGTTGTTTTTTTTTAATGTCATCAGTGTATACCTTAGTCAGCTTGAGTAGCTGACTCGATTTCGTCCTGTTCATCTGTCCGTCTGTCTGCCTGTCTGTCTTGTCAGGCTTTGAGATATTGATGTGCAATTTGGTACTCGCCTCGATCTCCAGAAAGAACTGTTCTTTTGTCGGAACCATCGCCATCGGACAAACAGATCGTTCGAAATTAAGTCCTTCTATGAAAATTTTTTTCATTTGACAATATTTATCCACGAAATATATCATGGATTGTTGTACAAGACAATTCTGCAATTTCCAAATATATTATATCGATCGGACCCCTACAGCATATAACTGCCATACATACTGATCGATCACAATCAATCATTGCTCACGGCAGTCGGAACGGACCCTGATTTTTTTTTTCACAGTCCTTCAACTCGTCAGAATTCTGCTACTGCAACAACAACCGATTGCAGACAAATAACTCGAGTTGCTCGCAAAATATAGTTCTGCATACTGTAGCAAATTAAACTCCTACTTATCCAGAATAGACCTTGACATATCAAATATATATCCAGCGGGCAATGAGTTTTCGCATTTCTCTATTCGCCTCTTACCACCGGTAAACCTCACTCATCCTACTCCCAAAGATCCGACATCGTCGAAACCGAGCGTTTCCTTGTTAAGAATTAACGAAACTGTTTTCGTTGAATTTTCAGATTTGGATCTACTTGTAGTTGCTATAAGTAATGCCCTGTTAGTTATTATAGCTTGGATGTAACCGGAGTTAAAGTTGTTTTTTGGTTTTTCTATCCAATTTTTCTGGTTTTTTTATTATTATATTTTACTGTTTTTTTATTATATTTTTCTGTATATATTTTTTGTTTATTTTTTTTTTTATTTTTATTTATTTTTTATTTTTTTTTTTTTTTTATTTATTTATTTTTTTAAATTAATTTTTATTTTTTTCTTTCTTATTTCATATTTTTGTTTTTTTATTTACTTTTATACTTTTATTTTTTTTTTTAATTTTTATTTTTTATTTTTTTTTATTTTTTTATTTTTTTTTAAATTTTTTTATATTTTTTTAATTTTTTTAATTTTAAATTTTTTTGGAATTTTCTTTTAATTTTTTTGAATTTTTTAATTTTTTAATTTTTTAAAAATTTTTTTAATTTTTAATTTTTTTAAATATTTTTTTAAATTTATTTATCCAATCATTGGAAGCTGTCATTTTAACGTATTCACCTTTTTTCACTACAGATGGAGAGCATACGCATACTCACCGATTACTTTTCGGACATCAGCAAACAATTGCTGGCCGTGAGCACATCAAATCGTGCACACGACTGCCTCTTTAGTCCACAGCACATGAGTAGTACAATGTGTCAGCAGTATTTTTTATACATTGGCCGCATGTGCCGCGCACAAAATGGTATTCGTATACTAACCGACACGGCTGTGTTTGAGCAGTAAGTAGCACTACCTAATACTGCCAGCATGATTTTACACGTTTGAAATTTGATAATTAATTTCCCATCCATCTTCCAATTGCAGCTTGATAAATTTGGTGCGCAATACGGACCATGTCTGCTATGTGAAGCTAGCTGTCTCCGCTCTAGATTACTCCTTAGAATCGGTGACACGTAAGGTGCTGGAGAAGGCCTTAACTGTGGCAAAAGTGCGTAGTGGCCGCCTGTATGCCACACAATTTTTGACCGTGCTACTGCGTGCACGTCTGCACAATTTCGAGGTCTGGGGCATACCGCTGATCATACAGCAGACGAAAGATCCCGATCGTAGTGTCGTTTTGGCAGCGTTAGATGTGCTTGAAGAGGCTTGTCACGAAAAGGTGCGTCACAACGCCTGTTTATAGATATTTGCTAAAAGTCTAATAATTAATCTTAATCTTCAATATTATTAGTATTATCTCGAGGAGATTGTTAGCTTATGGCCGGATCTAAAGTCACTTGGCGATGGTGGACGCTTAATAATGGCGCGTTACTATTCACTGTCGCGTGGCTTGAATCGTTTGCAGGCGCGCATACAAGAAGAGATTGAGTACTGGAAGAGCGGCTATAATAAACGGTGAGCAATCCTTTAAAGCGAACTCTGAAAAAATATTATAATAATAACTGTTTATACTTGTAAAGCTATGTCCTGCTTGTCGAGGCTAATACACATTCCAGTTTAACATTGCACATACGCAATGAAGATGGGCACTATAGTCGTCGTAATTGCAATACCCGACCGATTATAATTCCTCCAAATATTCCACCTCATCTCTACGGGCAAATGGTACAAACGGCTCAAGGTACAACGGCATTGCGAAAATATGGCGATTTACCGCATTTGGTTGACGTGATTAGTCGTGGCAAGTGCACGGATGATGCCGAGTGTCTGGAATTGAAGTCGGCCATTTGGGCCGTTGGGCACGCATCGACGCACTCGAATGGAATTGAATATTTCGTAGAATCGGGATCGAGGTAAGTCTGGAAATATTATATAGTTACAAAATTCAAATATTGTGAGGAAAGAGTCAAGTGCTGACATGTGTAGGGGTTACATGTGTTTCCTCGGATTAAAAAGCCTGTTTTCAACAATTTTTTTCTCAATGAAGTATTTTATTAGTTTTTTATTGTTACAAACATAAACTATTAACAAAGAAATTTTAAGATTTTTGGAAAAAAATATATTTATTAAATTCGGCCATTGGAACGCCATTTCCGGTGACCCCTCGGAAAAAAGATGCGCCCGCGTTGGTAGGATAACTCCTTACAGGATCATCTAAAAGGAAAAAACCTTCAGACCTTAACTTAGAACTTGGGCGAAGGAAAAAAACTGAAAATTGAATTTTTGCAGAATTTTTTTTACAAAAAAATGAGAATTTCAGTGAAAAGTACGCAACATTTTTCTTCAACGTCATAGTTTGCCCGGAATGTAATAGGACTGATTTTCTTCCGCCGCGACTGCATTTCGGAGCGTACGCGCACCGACTGGATTCGGTAGAGGGCGTTCCTAGCTAGCGAAGGAGCGGCTGATCAGTTGTCTCCGAGTACCTGGAGAGTCAGGACAAACATTTTCGCGCGACGTGTTTCAGTGAGTGGTGCAAGCCGAAAAGGCAGCGTTTGTTAGAGCAGAGGTACGCGATTAAATTCTGTGTGAAACTCGTTAAATCTGCGACAGAGACGTTTGATATGATCAAGCAGGTTAACCCAGATGCTGCTTTAACAAGAAATGGTGTATATCGGTGGCACCAGGTCTTTTTGGGGGGGGGGAAAGGTGGCTGATGAAGACCGTGCTGGGAGACCTTTTTTCTTTTATGACATTAAAGGCATCGTCCGCCATGAATTTGTTCCTCTTTGGCAAACCGACAACACCAAGTTTTACGTGGAAGTCCTCAAGAGACTCAAACGAATGGTCAATCGGGTCCGACAAGACATCGCAACCGATTAGAAGTTGCACCACGATAACGCCCCGGCTCACACAGCCTTTCACAGCTACCTAACCAAGGCTGGCATCTCAACGCTTCCACAGCCGCCCTATAGCCCAGATGTGGCCCCCGGACTTTTTTGTTTCCTTGCTTTAAAAGGCCGATGAAAGGCAGGCATTTTGAGATGACAGAGTGGATCACAGCAGCATGCACGGGCTATTCCGTAGAATGCCTTCCGTGACGCCTTCAATGCTTGGAAATCGCGCTGGCAGCGCTGCATCGATGCAGAAGGAGCCTATTTTGAAAGTTTTTAAGGAATTGTAACGATTGGTTGAATACATTTTTTTAAATCGACTCGGTCCTATTACTTTCCGGACAAACCCTGTAGTTGTAATCGAAAAAAATCATTTGTCCAAGTCTTTAAGAATTTTATCTCATTTCATGAAGATCGGTTGAGTAGTTCTCGAGAGATCTTAGCAACCGATTTCAAAAATATAGTTTTGAGAAAAACACCTTTAAATACAATAAGTGACAATAAATGTGGGACACAACAGCATAAGTTCTCAAAGCTGTATCCCCGAAAAGATCTTTTTGAATCAAAATCGAAACAAAGTAACATCTATTTTGGTTCAATTTGGGTGAATTAGATCGTCTTTTTTACAGTTTTAACTTTTAAAACAATAAACGCTTATTTATTTTCGCATGTCAGCCAGAAGTTAACGATTCTTTAATAATTCTTGCTTTTTGTATTACAGAATCTACGAGAAATTGGTCATATTGGCAACAAAATGTGTCGTATACTCAATACGAGCCACTTGCTTCAATGTGTTGGGTCTGATTGGCGGTACAAACGACGGTGCTAATATACTCTACAAGCTAAGTATGTACTTTCGCTATTTTCTATAAAATAAACGTATTTCTTTGAATTTACTAATTGCACCACATACTCTTATACAGATTGGTTGAGTGTGCGGCACGATCGCAACACAGTTTGGCCGGTGCATCAACCGGAAGATTGGATGTCGAATAACTACACACCGGTGCGGCATCATTACGAAGATATGCCACCATACAATTACACCGGTATTGATGATCAAATCGATGGCTCATATACGGGTAGCTATTGGAATTTGCTCTTGAGCAGCAGCAGTACAACGGGTCATGATGGTGGCGCCGCCAGCGCTAGCTCCGAAGCGCCAGATGCTAATACCACGGCGGACAGCAGTAAGACGTGCGATGATATTGCCACGACAAAGCCACCGCAACCGCAACCACAACACCAGCCGACGCTGCAGCAAACGGTTAGCGCCAAATCGAAGACCCTACCGGAGAGCACATATATGCGTCATAGCAAGCATCAGCGTTCGTTGTCGGAGTCGAAAACTACGGATGTGATCAGTCTAATAAGCGGCACGGCCATTGGCGCTATGGGCGTGCAACATCCGGCGCATCGCATACGTTACAACTCGTGCACCGATTCGAATACATCGGGTGTGAGCAGTTGTGAGTCGGTGACCATGCGTATACAGAATGTGGGGTGAGCGCTTGTTTGCAAAGTTTTTGAATACATTTTTGTAAAGTCAACACCATATTAATGAAATATATTATTCTGCAGCGATTTTCAGCAATTTCCGTTGAGTCCTATACCGAGCATGTCGAATCTAGTGGTCGATGTGCAACCGCAAAGAAGTCTCCTACTGCGTGGTACCTCCTTGGTTGGTGCTTCATATCTGAATACCTCACTCAGTCCGGCGGATATAAAAGGCTATGCGCAGCTACGTTCATTGCGTAAGTACTGCCGACCAATGGTCTCCGAGTCGGCGACAGACGTTTATGACATTATCGATCGCATTGAGTTTCTCTCACTCGGTTCGTCGGTGATGCGTCCACGCAAATCTTCTTTTGGCGAATCGCAACGGCGCATGAAAGTGCGCAGCTTGGATCGGCAATCTTCGCTGCGCATACCGTAAGTTACATTCGGAATTTTAATCAAATATGCATCTTGTTATTTACTACGTTTTGGCATATGTATATACTTTCAGGCGCTTGGACTTTGAGGAATTGCAGCAGGTACCGTTGCCAACACTGGCGGCACCAAAGTTTCTAGCACAAAACGATTTGAAAGGCCCTTGCTATGCAGGTAAATGCAATGCTAGCGATTATTAAGTATTGTGTATTTTTATTGTTAATATACATAGTTAATTTAAAAACTATTAGATGAAGTAGCAAAATAATTTTCATTTTATTAAAAAAAATTTATAAATATACTAAAAATTGTTTCTTGGCATTCATCTGAGTCAATTTCGTCTAACCTTCTTGGTGGTGTTTTTGTAATTTCATTAAACATTTCCAATTTATTCAGAGGAATACCACTTACTTTCATTTGCGTAGTTCCACAGACTCGGATAGAACTAACTTTCTCTAACCTCAAATACTGTGGGGTCATATTGAAGTTAAATATTTAACGAGTGGACTACTTTATTTCAATCGGCTATCTTTTATTCCCGGTCATTTGCTACCAATCTCAGCATGACTCAGTGCGATTGCCTTGAAAATTCCCTTTCGTTTGACACCAAAATCATCAAAATCGGTTGAGATTTACCCGAGTTATACCGGTTCAAAGTTCTTTTTTTCCCATACCCAGAAATGCCCTGCTCTGCTCTCGTGGGCAGCGCTGCTGTGGATCTGTGATTTTTGCAAATTACAAAATCGACCATTTCTACCAGGCGACCATAAATGAGCAGCAGGTGGATGCCAGAAAAAGTGGCTGGTACATGTAAATATGTATGCCGGCGGCCAGCAAGTATGCATGTGGGCCAACGGAAGCGACATGTATAACGGTACCACCCAAGCGGATGTATATAAATCGGAACCGGAAATGTGACATACAACAACCCCATCCGGACACACATTTCCGGAAGCGGAAGTGTATAAACCGGAAACGGAAATGTGATATGTTCCAACTTAAACCGGGAGTGAACAGAAGTGGCAAGACGGGGACGGAAGTAATCTGCCGGATACTCATACCAAGCGGATGTAATTATACAGTTGCTTATGAGCCGGATATGACGAGCCCGGAACATCAGTGATCTTCCTATATTTATACATCCGTTCACCACAACTTCCGGCCAATAATTTCCGTTTCCGGTTGGTCACTACCGTTTCCGGAAATTTATATCCGGTCTAAGTTGATACAAGATGTATTTCCGGTTCCGGTTTGTACACATCCTCTTGGGTCGTATCCGTTGACCCACATGTACACACACAACTTGTTGGTCTGCGGCATACATACATACATATGTCATGCTTACATACCTACACCCATGTGCATACATGTACCAGCCACTTTTTTCTGGGATCCACCTGCCGCTCATTTATGGTCGCCTGGTAGAAATCGGCGATTTTGCAATTTGCTGAAATCACAGATCCAGAGCAGCGCTGCCCACCAGAGCAGAGCAGAATATGAGAAACAAAAGGACTTTGAATGGGAATAACTCGTGTAAATTTGAACCGATTTTGATGATTTTAGTGCCAAATGAAAGGGAATTTTCAGGCCAATCGCACTGGCTCATACTTAAATAGACAGAACTATCTGATGAGAAATGGTCATATTGTTTATAAAATCAACTCATTTTGAGGATGTTTTTGGGTTGTGTATCGTAACAAAGCGAAGAGCGTTTGCCATGTCCGTCTGTCAGTCTGTATGTAATTATATATACCAGCACATAGCTCTAACAGAAACTAATTGAACAAAATAAAATTCTTGTATGGAATCTTTTGTATTTGAGAAGGTTATTTGCAACCGGTCGTCGGTGTTTCTTCTTGTTTTTGTTATATTTAGTAATTGTCCATTAATATTGTATAACAATACCAAAGCTAATTCCCCCTTATTATTTACAGGTATTTGTCTTCCGAAAAATCTGCTTGATCTCTTCCCTACCCGCAATGCGGGACGCACCTACGTCTCACGCGATATACAAGATCAAGATTTGATGGATATAAATTTGCTTACGGCAAATCAACAGTTCCTCAACGATTCTCTGAACAATGAATGCGGCGATGAATCTTCGGTTATATCGTCGCTTTCGGACGTGTCGTCGGTGAGTAAGCGTTCGAAATGGCTGGGCGCCAAGCACGGACGCAACAATTGCCTCCACTGCTCACGTGCGCGACGCAATCGCACACATACACAACGCCTGGATAGTGACGCCGCCGCCGCGTGTGCCGCACTCACCACAGGCGGTGAACTTTATACCAGCAGTGGTACCCTAGTTGGCGCCACAACAACTACACACGTTACGCGTAAGACCAACAAACAGCCACCAGCCGCACAACAACTGCCAAGCATACAACAGTCGAGTACGAAGTCACAAGCGCCGCAGCAAAACGCGCAAAGCTCCTCCACTATACAGCTGTCGGACATCTCATTCAACTCGCCGGAAAGCATACTGAGTGAAGAGAGCATGCCCGATCGCCTCACCGCCAACATATTGTTCAACGTGCAACGTCTGGCCAACCCGGTCAGTGCGCGGCTGACGAAGAAGGCACTGTTGGAGCTGAAGCAGAAGCATCCAGCGGCCTTCCAAGATATTTGCCTCTATTCCGAGGTGTGCAAAACGCTGGGGCGCAGCAGTTATCGCATGAATGCGCGTCGATTTCTACAGGAACTATTTCTTGACTTGAATTTCGACTCGTTCTATGCGGAGCCCTCAGATATTCTATTGAAGAAGGAAAAGTATATGGATTTCGAGCGGGACCGCAATGAAGTGGAGCGCTTGCATGAGCTGAGCGGTAGCTCACGCGCAACCAAAGGTAAGAGTGGTGCGTCCGCTGCATTGGGCGCTATTGCTGGTGGTATTGGTGCGGAAGCAAGCGGTGGCACTACGAAGGTATTAACAACACAAAGCATAGCTGGCTTGGGCTATATGCCGACGCACAAGGCGGTAGCGCATCTCAGTGGCAAGCTACAACCACTGGCTAGTGTTTACGAGACCAGCTGTGAAAACCTGCTACAGGATGGTACAACAAAGGCTGAACTAAATGTGAAAACGAAATTAAAAGGTGATAATAATCGTGAGGACAAAATGGATGCGCGTACAAAAGCTAAAACGCAACTCAACACATCCGCCTCGGTGAGTGTCACTTCGTCGTTGGGTCGCGAAATGCGCAATGAGTTGCGTATCACCTCCGACAGCGATGAAAGCGATTATGAAGACACGAATCGTTCGACGCAGTGGATTGCGGCACCCTCAGTGCTGACCAACGACGATGTGGACGAAGTGGATGGCATTGCGATACAACGGTGTTCCATTACGCCTGCCTCGTCGACGACGGCAGCGTTTTCATGTAACACGACCGGCACAAATACCGCCTCCAGTCAGCCGACGATAAGCAGCAGTAATTGCAGCAGCGAACAAACGACGAACAGCAGCAATCGGAGCAGTATTTGTACGATATCGCGACAACCGACGATGGCCAGCGGATTCTCGGACAACAATATGGAGCACATTAGCATAAGCAGCAATAGCAACATCAACAACAACAATAACAACAATGCGAATGCTAATGTGAATACGAGCAGCAGCAGCACGAATTTGAATGCGAATATAAGTACGAGCGTGAGCAGCGGCAGCGTCGGCACGAGCACAAGCACGGGCATCAGCAGTTGTGGCGTCGGCGTCGGCGTAGGCGTCGGTGGCGCCAACAACACAGGCGGAGCGAGCATATTAGAAAACCAAAATAAAAAGTATACACGCGGACGTTTTTATACGCTTGAATTGGACTTGAGTTGTACGAAAAATAAATTTCCCATTACAGATCGTAGCCGCAATAGTGCAAATTGGAAAACGGAAAGTGCTGTCGCCACCGCCGCTGCCGCTGCCACAACGTCCGCCGCCAACACCACCACCACCACCTACATTGATGGCGCAATTCTGCGGCGTAGCAGCTGTACGCAACGTGTTGACGCAAATGGTGGACCGTTCACGGTGGGCGCAACAAAGCAAACGCAAAATTTACTAACAACAACAAACACCGGAACCACGTCGCCAGCAACTAACAGCAGCAACGCCAGTTTCCACTATCGTCTGCCCATCATGCGGCAATCTTACACAGCAGGCATTACGCCACAAATGCAATACATCCACCAGGATGACAGCAGCAGTGAAACGACACTCGACACTACTACAACCACTACCACTACAATTAGCAACAACAGCAACGCTCCCGCTGGCGTCGCTGCGGTTGACCCATTGCCCGCTAAACACAATGTTGCTGCGTGTAATCAGCCAACAACGAGCACGACGAGTAGCGCTAATACACTAACAATAACTAAGAGCTTGGCGGCGTCACTGGCGAAGCCTATCGGCAGTTTGTACTGTGAGAAACGCTTGCAGGCGCTAAAAATGGACACAAAAGCCACTGACACTTAAATGCACCAAAACAAAAACCAATCGACACTTCTGTTCATTATTATTTCCCGCTAAACCACCACCCCACCCATTTGGTTGGTCTCCTGCCGGTCAACAGCTGATTGAAACCGTATTTATTTTTGAGTTCTTGCTTTCAACAATAGGAATTGAATGCCAAGTATGCATGGGAGTAGACTATATTTAAAAAAGTGATTTATTTTGTCAAGCTAAGTCGAGAGCAGTTTTATAGTGTTTGCTTAGTTCAGTTCGCTTATAGAAGTTTGTGAAATAGCGTACATTTATTACACGATTTTCGAAAAGTAACTGAAATTGTTAGCACTAATACATATAAGCGATTTTATATACTTCGCTATTAATTTTTCCGAAATTGCTACTACTTTTCCGCTTAAGTTCAAAGTTTTGCATAAATTCACTAAGCTAATAGAACCCAAACTCCAATCAACTGTATATTTATAGCAGGAATATATGTATTAAAAAAAAAATTAAGTAGTAAAAAAATTATTATTAAAAGCAGGCTCTCCAGCCAGCACTGGGTACCACTAAATTGAAATTGAAAATGGCATGCATTTTATTTGAAAAATTTGCTTAATTTGTGTTACAAACGTATATTCTAAAGTCTAGTATATAGTATGTATATACGTATGTATATACAAAATGTATCCGAAGCAATGAATGAAAAATTATAAAAAAAAAAATATAAATGCATTGTACAGTAACAGTTCTATAATAATTAAGATAACTTTGGTTTATGTTATTTTGATTGATTATTCACCATATATTGCATTATTAAGCGCATACTTGCTGCTAGCATATGCAAAAAGCAGAAATAAATCGGATTTGTTGAGATGTTGGCGCCGTGAGTGATGTAGTTACAGTTAGAAAAAATCGTAGGAATAAATAAGCGTTAGTTTTTGAAGTGAAATAGCCACACTGCAGGAAAGGAGTGGGAGAGTACATATGCAACTGTTATATATGGTCAAATTATGGCTACAAACTGTTAGGATTACAGACATAAGAAAGGTAGAGCGTTCTACTAGCCACGTTTTATGGTTGATGCACATACAACTTTTGCTACGCTTGGCATCAAATTTTTGCTTTGACAGCTCGCTTTTATATCATTTCGTTCACATCAAAGCAAAGCAAAGTTTAGAAAAATGTTGGACAAACTCATCTTTATACGACTTTTCAAGCAACAGTAGCCATTTTTATTAGAGGGAAGCACGGAAAGCATTCTGATTCGCTTTCTTCGTTGTTGTTGCAGCATGAACTGCTGAATAGGCAAACACAGCGAGGGAACTTTCGTGTGAGTCGGCTATAATGCCTGACATGACCATTATATTATCATTATTTGGGATTTTTTTTTTATGAAATATGTAATTCGACTAACTGTTTGCAGGAAATATGAATACTATGCAACATTTAATGTAAAAAAGCGATAAAATGTTAATGCATTATATTTGTTTAATTTCCCTTTATGCCCATAATTTGCATAAAAATATATTAATATTATTTTTGACTTATTGAACTTTGTATTTGTAGCCGGAAAATTCTAGTTTAAAATTTTTTTCCAATTTCCTGAACTCTCCTAGTTTTTCCTGTACAACAGTTGTTCCTCGATAACACTTTCTAAAGCAATATAACTACATACATACATACATATTTGTGTACTTTGACAGTGGCGAATAGCTATTTTCGAATTTATTTTGGAAAAACAAAGTTTTTTTTTAATGTGTGATTTTGATGAATGTTTAGCATAGAGCATTGTGATGATTTAAACGCGAATCGAACACACAACTAGCATAAATCGAGTAGAGAAACACATAATGAGATAGACTAGCGGTATATACACAGAGAGTACGAAAAATAATTTATTAAATGAAAGGTCGAAGACCCTATAAAACATATATGTACATATATAAATGATCAGCGCGTCGAGCTGAATAGACGTCTGTCCGTTGGTACAATCTTCGAACAAATTGTTCAAATCGAACCACTCTAACAAAGCAATAACTGATCAAATGCTTCAGTGGTACAAAGAAAACTTTTGTTTTGAAAAGTTATTATAGCTTTGGTCCAAGTTAATGTTTTTGTTTGTTGTTTTGCACTCTCCAAGTTCTGTAATATCGAAGACAGACTGTACTCTATTGCTATATTATACATTTCTCATCTCAAATATGGCGTGTAGAAAAATTGCGAATAGAAGACAATATTTTTGAACTTTTTGGAGAGAATTGGTTGAATGTATTTGCATATATACTTCAATTAACCCTGCGATAACAATAATTTTTTCCTAAACAGTAGTTTCAGTCAACATTATTGTTTCTACTAAATATACTATATAAATTTTAGTCGATGATAAAACCATTTTAATTTTCTAATTTTTTTTTTGAAATCGTTTTTTCTAATTTTTTTTTACTCTTTTTTTTATTTTTTTTTATTTTTTTTTCTAAAACTTTTTTTTCTAAAATCATTTACTTTCTAAAATCACTTATTTTCTAAAATTTTGCTTTTCTAAAATACTTTTTTTTCTAAAATCTTTTTTTTCTAAAATCTTATTTTTCTAAAATCTTTTTTTTCTAAAATCTTTTTTTCTAAAATCGTTTATTTCTAAAATCTTTTTTTTCTAAAATCTTATTTTTCTAAAATCTTATTTTTCTAAAACCTTTTTTTTCTAAAATCTTATTTTTCCAAAATCTTATTTTTCTAAAATCTTATTTTTCCTAAAATTTTATTCTAAAATCATTTTTCCAATTTTTTTTTTCTAAAACAAATATCTTCACTTAAGCACAGCTCTACCAAAAGTACACAAATATGTAGTATGTACAAACATAAACTGGAATGTTAAGACTTTATCCTTACGATATACGAACAAACATACATACATACATACATATATCAGCTAATACATTATAGTTCAATTCAAATGCATTTCTACAATAGTTAGTTACGATTTTATTACAACAATATGCCGACAAACGAATTTCCTATTTAGTATATAAACAGTAAACAAAAGCAAAAGACAACAAAAACTCAAAATAATAAGCTAAAAAAAATAAAGTAAAATGAAATGAACTGCAGCTGGTGGCATTTTCCGAAACCTTAAATACAAAAATACATACACACACACATGTGTATATTGTACAAAAGGAAATAAATTGTAAAGAAATGTGAAAACTCATGCATACATGCATACATATGTACATATGTATGTACATAAAAGTGATAGAGGCAAAGAAATTAACAGTTCATAAGTATTAAAATATGTTTAAATATGTTTTTTTTTAACACATTTGCAATAACTTACCACAAATATAGCGAAATATAAATAATACGAATTAATACAAAACACCAAAAGTCTCAACTGCCACTAAGAAAAAAATGATTTCAACAAAACTAAACAAAAAAAATTCAAAAAAATGTACGAAGATATTTGCTTTAAGTAACGAATGTTTTTTTTTTTTTTTAATTCCTACAATGCTATAAACTAATGTTTTGAGAGCTGCTAATGCGCTTATACATATATACGAGTATGTACATATGTATTCATATTTGTTCATATATGTATATATTAACCTGTCCGCCCCTTTTAGTTTCGGTTTTTGCTTTAAAAATAAGCAACTAACGTAAACAAACTTTTTATTTTGAAGTTAAAACGCGCCTAAATCATTTTAGTGTTCCATACATTTTAGCTATTTCTTTGCATTTAAATGTTTACCTCCTAAGCAGTTAAACCTAAAACTTCAAAATAGTCATATTTAAACGCAAAATTTTCCGCACTACAGAAAAAGTTTTAATAATTTTTGTCATAAAATGTTTATTTTAAAAGTTATACACAATTAAAGTTCAGCTTCAAATGTACTGAGGCCGTACACCATAGCGTATGAGTAACACAGGCGATTGAAGCACGGTTTAAATTGAAAATAGTTTGTTTGCGTTAGATTCTTTCTTTTAGTGCAAAAAGCGAAACTTCAGGCGAAGTTTACAAAAAAGAAATCAACTTGTGAGATAACGGACACCCTAATATATAAAGATATATACATATATAAGTATATATGTCGTATAAGCGCGTGCAGCTCTTAAACTACTCTTTTTAAACAATTTTATTGCCCTTCGACTCTGCGCAATTATGTACAAATATTTATTCTGTTTTGCTTTTTCGTCTTCTAGTTACTTATATACATACATACATATATGTATAGAACTATTATATACATATATATTTTCAATTAATTTTGCTTTTTACATATGAGTTCCTTTGAGCAACACGAACTAGTACCATAAAACATACATACACACATGCATACATACACACACACATGTACACTCAAGTGAAGCTAGCCTAGTTTTAAAGTAATTGCAAAACGTAAGTAAAAAACAACAACAACAACAAATACAAAATAAATAAACAATGTAACTGCATTTTTGTTTCCTATTAAACTACATACATAAATACATACTATAAATACAACAAATACAAAAGTAATAGTTAATTTACATATTAGTACGAGTAGCTAAATGAATTTAATTATTTATACGATTTTGTTTTATAATATTTGTTTTTGTTTTTTATGTATTTGCTGATTTATTAAGTTAGTATGCGCAACCGTTTCCTACGAAGACGTAAAATTTTCTTAGTAACCATTAGTTGGAACGACAAAAAGTTGAAATTGTAAATTGTTTGAGTTACTAGTTGAGTTACCGTTCGAAAAATACGATTTACAACGAGTGGCTAGCACGATAAAGGAAAGCAAATGGCTTAGCACCGGCTAAGCAGTGTCACTTCGACAGCATGCCTTTAAAAATTTCTGTATGCCACTACAACAACAACAAATACAAGCGTATAACCGTGAAAAAAATGCAATTTAGCCGGAGAAAATGCATTTCGGAATTGCAAGCGATTTGTTTTGTATTGAAATTCACATACAAAATATTTTGAACTCAACACACACATACATTTACACCTAATGCATACACGCGCTGGTGTTTACGTTCAACTGATTACGAAATTAGCATTAAGTTTTTGCGTAAATTAAGTCTTAGCGTAAGCAAAACAGAATAAATGCAACTATTATTCATTAATATTATTGCTCTTGGCGTGAAGTGAGGTTAGTTTCTAGTTTGTTAGATGCATACATACATTCATACATATGTACTAGTATATGTGCAAATATGTAACAACAATATAACAACTGACAACAAGATTGTATATTAAGCAAAAAAAAAAATTACAACAAAAACAATCGTTTTTCGAACATAAATATGCGAAAAGCAGCAAAAAAATTAGAGAAGAAAAAAAAAACGATTGATCGAATCTTAAACTTAATAATTAAAAAACTTATATAAATATGTATTACTATGTACTCTAATACATACACATATAATTTGTAGCCTGCTATGAACGCCAGCGTAGGCCCAATGTAACAATAGTTTAAAGAGTTATCCTAATAGTTGATTAAAACGTCAAGCTGTATTTGTAGCGAAGCAAAGGCCTACAGAAATAAGTATATAGTATATATATGCATATATATAAAGTATATACATATATACAAAAATAACTATCTAGTAATATGCTAAAAATCAATTCATATTTATTATTTCACAACTAAACTAACTGTACAATATTTAGGTGATCTATGAACTAAAGAAAAAAAGTAATAAATACAAACATACATACATACATATATAAATAAATTATAAGTGAAATACATTGCGTTATCGCAAGAAGAAAATTACCGAAACTTTGTGTTTTTCTTTTAATCGCTTGGAATATTGACAGAAAAAAACTTTTAAAATAAACATTTTTGTCAGAAAGAAAGCATCACATCTGCATCTTGACTTTGCAAATGCGTAATTATTACACAAACAAGAAAACACGATCACTTCGGTCGCACTAAGGCGGTAACATCATTTATAACTACAAAAGATTCCTTACAAAAACTTAATTTTGATTGATCAGCTTATAACGGGTGATCCAAGTAGAGGTACTTTTTTCAATAGCCCTTTTTTGACAGATCATGCGTCAGTCGTACCAAGTTGTCATATTATTTTTCTTAAGTATTGTTTGGCATTTCATTATAAAGAGACTTACGCCTGAACAACGTTCACAAATCGTACAACTTTACTATAAAAATTCAGCTTCGCTCAACTTATGGTCAATATAATCGGTCTACCGAGGGTGCTATTCGCAACACCATCACCCATTTTGAGATCCAGCATTCCTTATTGGATAATATTCGACCGTAAAGATCTCGTCCAGCACGCTGTGAAGAAAATATAGCGGCTGTAGCTGAGAGTGTACACGAAATCCGTGGAGAGTCGATTCGGCGCCATTCGCAGCTTGTGCAAGAGCTGAAGCCGCGCGACCTTTCCAACCGATATCGCTTCACTCTATGGGCTTTTGAAAAGTTGCAAGAAGATCCGACGTTTTCCAGCAAAATTTTGTTCAGCGATGAGGCTAATTTCTGGCTTAATGGGTATGTAAACAAGCAAAATTGCCGCATTTGGTGGAATCATCGGTCCATATTTATTCAAAAATGATGCCGGTGAGAACGTCACAGTCAATGGCGAACATTTCATATCGATATCACAAAAAACTGAGGAATTAGTTCGCGTAAATACAGACTGACAGACCGGCATGGCTTAATCGACTCAGCTCGTATTGCTGATCATTACTATATACATACATATATATTTAATAGGGTCTCCGACGTTTCTTTTTGGATTTTGTAAACGTCTTGGTAAACTTAATATATGTATAACTTATATACCTTGTTCAGGGTATAATAAATTTTTGTGTTTGAAACCGTTAGCGTTACCGAAAGTCTTGAAATCACAAAAGGCAGATCGGTTGAGTGACAATGTTAGCAACAAAAACTGTGACTGTCAGAGAACTCGTAGGGGTCGTTGGAAATAAATTGAATTCTCAAAAAGTGAAAGTCCTGTGAATTCTGTAGTGAGCAAGGTCTTTGCAGAACATTTTCGTGCTATAGAGACATTAGAAAATATTCGTTAACACCGAAGTTTTAGGACATTGAACTAAGAGTTTATCAAGCATTCAAATAAATCATCTTGAAACTGTAATTTTAAGTACATGAAGAACGAATGTCTTAACCATTGTTGGTTGAGAACGAATACAGACGAAACTGTTCGTATTAATGTTTCATTGGAGCTTGAAATCGTCTCAAAGATTACTGGCATAAGTCCATTGGTATCAGCGAGGAGGTTGAATACGAAATTTGGGTGTTTATCACATCGTAGTTATAGAGAGGTAATGCAGTATTAACTATCTTACGGCATCCATGCTGTTGTGAGGTGTGGCACAAGTTGAGTTAGAGACAGATGGAGTAAAGTCTAAACTATATCGGTAATAAAACTTTCATGAATTCCAGATTTCTTTTCGACTTTAAGCAGATCTCAGATATGATATGAGTAACCAAGAGCCGCATGGTACTGTTCGTTTTGAATTTGATCTTGATATGTTTCAGCACTTTCTATTGTTCATATAGCCATAGATTTCACTATTCTGATAACGGTTTCTATGTCTCTGTAACTTGGTTCGCTTATAGATGTCCACGACGTGTAGAACTTCAGCATAAATATTTTACAGTCCGAATTATAGAAATTGCGTCGTCTAGTTGAGTACAGAGTCTTCGGTAAGTATCGTTGATGGGCATAAGTTGATTGGATGCTGCTTTTCTAATTTTGCAGAAAGTTAGCACCACAGCGTTAGTGGTCAGAACTTTATATTCTCAAAACCTGACCCAGTTTATCTTCCCAAAGTTTGTATAAGTAGGTAGTTTCATCGACTGGAATCACATCTGGCTGGTCATTGTCATTACAAAGCCGAGGAGACGTGCTGTTTCGGAGTCGAACCAAAGGAAGGGGGGGTGTTAGATGAGTGGTATTAATTGGGGAAGTGTTGGTTAAAGTCATGCGGGTACCCGTTGCACGCAGAATATATATACATATATGTATTTGGCATGTCGGGGTTGCTTCTGGTTAGGTAGGAGTTTAACTTGACACAGTATGCAAAACGAAGTTGCCCAAGGGTCACTCCAGATCCTCGCGGCAGCTCGAGCTCTTCGTCTGTGTCCTGGCTTAACTCAATTCACTGGGAGGGAGTCGGTGAAGGTGTTAATATCTCCACCGTGAACAGTGGTCAATGCATGTTTGAAGTTAGTTGTGTCCGTAGCCTGGTCGACGTAATCAAGGAGTGACCTCTTATGCTCTTTGGAGGCGGCTTCCCTACAAGTAAATGATTGCTGGTGGGATGTTTTCGAAGAAACTGTTTGGAGAAGCGTGCAATATATTCCTTAACAGGAAGCAGTCGGAAGTCGAAGTTCTAATGCCATCGACTGTGATATTTAGATCCCGTGTGACGCCTTCGTCAATTATTGTAATAATGTATCATATCGTTCGCAAATCTCTGTTATGTAGGTGAAATGGCCGATATGAAGATAATCGTAATTTTTGTAATAAATGCGGGATAAAGATCAATATGTTGCGTAGCTGGATCTTGATTAATAATGGGCGCTCCGGTTGGTCACTTTTATTAGATATGTTTATATTATATTAGTAAAATTTTGTTGGTGCTACAGCCTGCTGTGATTTTAACAAATGTTTATTCGGTGAATAGAAGACGGAGGGAAAAGCTCAAATGAAACAATTATTAGTTCTAATCTGAAAGGTATTTTCGGTTATTAAAATTATATTTCAAGCAATAGTAGTTGTACTCTATGGTGTCCATTAATTTTCAAGTTAATTGTAGTTTTGCAAACTCCCACTGAAGTTTTAGTTTCTGCTTTAAAGAAAGGTATATAATGTAAACAAGCTATTAATTTTCACTTTAAAACGTGCCCAAAACAGTTTACCTTTCCCATATAACTAAAATCGAATTTTTTTTGATACTTTGTAATCATTGCGTTTTATCTTCAAAGCAAACAAATCAAAATTTTTTAAAAAATACAGATACAGAATTTTTTACTGTATAAAAAAGACTGGAATGATATTTTTCATAAAAACATTCCTTTTAAAGTTATACGAAGATCAATTTATGCATCAAAATTTCTGTATTCATATGGTACACCATGGCGTATGAGCCACAAGAATGCATAAATCACTTGGATGCTGAAAATAAAGGGTTTACTTAAGTTAGGTCAGTTGGGCCAGACAATAGAATATAAGAACATCAGTATTTATATTTTCTAAATTGTTAAATTGGAGTTAAAATTAATTGAAATAAATTTTAATTTTTCCCAGATATAAACTCACCTACAATTTAAATCAACTAAAAGGTGATCCTTTTCGATGTTCCTTACTTAAAAAACCAACGAAACTTCAAACTTAATGGGGAATGTTTATTATCATTCAAAAGAACATTCTTTGACAATTATTTTTTGAAGATTATCTCTTTCAAATGTTGGTCGCGGCCACGTCTTAGATGGTCTATCCGTTGAGTCCAATTTTCGATAACTTGTTCGTGGATTTCGACCGGTAACTGGCGAATGACACGCGTGATGTTTCGCTCCAAAACCTGAATCGAGGCGAGGTTGTCCACATAGACTTTAAACTTTACACATCTCAACAAGAAAAAGTCTAACGATGTGATATCACACGATTTTGGTGAACAATCGACCGGCCCAAAACGTGAAATTATCCGTTCACCGAAGTGTTCTCTCCACAAATCCATTGATTGATGCGATGTGTGACAATGACCAGCCAGATGTCTTGTTGAAACATAATATCGACGAGATCATGATCTTTCATTTCAGGCATCAAACAATCGGTTTTCATCTCGCGATAACGGTGGTCGCCATTGATAGTGACGTTCTCACCGGCATCATCTTTGAAGAAATATGGACCGGCATACCCATTGACCCAGAAACGGGCCTCATCGCTGAACAAAATTTGGCTCGAAAACTTCAGATCTTTTTGGAACTTTTCAAAAGCCAATGTAGCGAAGCGATGTCGCTTGGGAAGATCGGACGTCTTCAGTTCCTTCACAAGCATTATTTTTTACGCCTTCAATTGAAGATCTCAACGTAAAATGCCATACGTCAGTCAGAGTAGCTGCGAACGACTATCCACGGTGTGCTATGTTTTCTTTACTGCGTGCTGGACGTGGTCTATTCGGTCGAATATTATCCAATAATAAATGCTGGGTCTCAGGATGGGTGATGGTGTTGCGAATTGTATGCTTAGTAGTCCGGTATTGACCGTAAGTTGAGCGAAGCCCACGAAACACATTCTTAAAAAAATATTGATTAAAAATAATATGACAGCTCGACATGACTCACGCGTGATCTGTCAAAAAAAGGCTATTGAAAATAATACCTCTACAATACCTCATAACGAAAACACAATTCTTTATTTATGCTCGGCAAAAATAGCCGAGTTCAATGTCAGTAGTAATTTTATTTTCCATACTATAATATTTTCGAAAGCGATTATCATCTCCTATGTTGGTATTTTATAAATATGTATTTCAATGCATGTACACGCTTATTGCCATTGAGCGCTTTTTAAATACAGAATACAATTTCATTGATTTGATTAATCAACCAAATCTACAGTTACATATTTGTCATAGCATTTGCAATATGCAAAATAATTGATGCACGAATGCAACTTTTTTCTTAACACTTTTCTAAGATATTACAAAATTTCACTACGATAACTCTACACAACTTGTATAATAGAAAATCGTATCGTTCATTGAAAAGGGCTTATACATACGCATATATGTATATACACATATGTAGATATATATGTATGTGTGATTATCCAATTGTACATTTTCTGCATATATACGTACAGTTGTTTATTTATATGTATATTTATTTGAAGAATGCTACAATATTATTAATACTATTAGTACAATGTAAAAAAAGATATTTTCGCGCATAAAGTCTTTGTGATTGTATTGGGCCATGGCATAACTTTATGATTAAGCTCGTACAAAAACGTCGATATAAATTTCTGATAATTAAGTGAAATCCACATTTTTGGGGTTCTAACTTATTACTTTCTAACCGCATTAATCGATAACAGTAACAACTACGCGAAATTCTTCTTTCGCCACGTCACAAATTTTCTTTTACAGAAACTTCAATTAAATCTGAAGAAAAATAATATATATGGTAAAACTGAAATAGGGATAAACATTGCCTTCAGCAACCTAACAGACAAATCTTTGGGAGATATATGTGAAGAACTTTGCTTCTTCTCCAAAAAATATGCTTTATTTTGACTCATTTTGACCTTATTACAAAATGAGTCGAAAAAGAGACAAAACTGAACTGGTAAAGTAAGGGTTAACCTGATTCTATAATATATATACATATATATGTATATACAATTTATCAAGCTATCATTATAGCATTATATGATATTATATTTTGACGGTCTTAAAGGTTAATTTGGAAATAATAAAATGATTAAAATGAAACGAAAGTAAAGTGGTAAAGTAAGGGTTTACATGAAATTATTAAAATATATTCAAGGGTTAAAACGATCGTTGTCTTAAAATATCGCCAAAAATTTTTTATTTATAGATAATTTGGTAGGTATGTCAAAAATTAAAATTCTCCATTAAAATTATTATGTCCAATATGTCCACCAATTGTCATTGATGTATTATATTATCAATGAATTTGTCCTTAACACCTAACGGAAATGAATTTGAAAAAACTAAACACATTACTGTTCTACTGAATTTCTCCAAAAATATTTTTTGGAGAGTTTTGTATAGATTGTTTTGTATACAAGTAGATCCTTACCCTTAAACGCCGAGCGGTTCCTCCAAGAAGTACCAATTTTTTGTAAATTTTACTTTTACATGAATGTTTAAATATTACATCATGTCACATGTTACTCTGATATATCCGTTATCCTTTAGCTCAGTCGCCACTTGTGTGTGAGCTTTGCAGTCATTTACGCTTTGACTTGAGTAAGAGTGCATCGAAAAAATAATTTCAAGGAAAATTTTGTATTTTTGAGTGACTATTGTGAAAATAAGAATAATTAATTAGTGCTGAAAATTTTGAATTTTCATCGCTATTACAATTTAATTTAAATGTTTACAAATTTAAATATTATGAAATAAAACTTAAATGGTCCTTCGAGGAACCTCCAGGCTTTTAAGGGTTAAGAAATACCGCTTAACCGCTTATATTTCAATTTAATTCATTATATTTCAAAAGGAAACTGTGACTTGACGAGTAGATCGATCGATCGAGATTATGCTACTGATTATATTCTGGATACTAGGTGGAATGACACCTTGGAAAATCTTTTTACAATATATAATATATTAAAACAAAACATAAATCGAGTAAAATTAAATTTTCAACAATAAATTGAAAATACTTATAAAAAATATATAAAATTAATGTAATACAATAATATATAATATAGAGTAAAGATATGTTTAATAAGATCACATTATTCGCGAAGTATTCATAACCGACGCAAAAGCATTTTCCACATTGAAAAGTTGTAAAAGGAAGTTGCTATTGAGGAGATCCTCTTTGAAGTTCCAAAGGAAGTTTCATTTAACTATATCGTGGAGTGAGGTGGGGCTATATGCTCCAGTGGGCGTTAAAGGAAAGATGACGATGATATCATGGAAGTTTAAACATCGCAGAATCAAAAGTCTTTATGAATGTAACATGTAACTTTTGGCCACGAAGAAGTGTGTAAATGAAATATGATTTGTTGCTATTGGCCATCATTGATCAACAGGCGAAAGCTCAAAAGATGGATTTTGATATCAACATATGGTAGACGAAAATCTACCAGTTAGCAAGTTACAATAGTTGTAATGTAAGAGGTTGCAGACCATCTCTGCATTGTATGTTATGGGGTTAGATGGATTTCCTAGGGCCTTTTTTCAACCATTTTTTCTCATATAAAAAACTAAATATTTTATTAGAATTTTTTACAAACATACACTATTAACAAATAAATTCCGAAATTTTTGGGAAAAATATTTTGATATCGGCCATTGGAATCGGTCATCGGAAAAAAGACGACGCACTTAGCCTAGCTAGCCTCGAGCGCACAAATTCTCAAGGCTGTATCCAAAAAACGATTACTCGGATCAAGACAATATTCTAGAGGAATTCGAGAACTTAAGAAGACAATAAAAAGTTAGATTTTTTGAAACCCGTAAACCCACGTAATCCCTTAAAGAAGAGCTTGGAAGGTTGATGTGTATGAAAAAATGCATGAGTGGGATCGGGCTGTTTTTAGTGGAAGCTACTTCACCACCAGTCCAAATTTGATAACATAATTTTTAGTAAAATTGTAATAAAATATTTTATATCTAGAGCCAAATCCAAGTTAGATTTTTTGATTGGTTGTACTAATATATATTACATAATAGTATTTCGATTAACATAACGATGTTTAAGTAATGTATTTAAATATATAAACAAGTAGTATATTACCAAAAAAAATCACTTATTCATTAAATATTTTTTATCTTTAAGATTTTTGAGATCAGTTACTTTTCTATAAATATTTGTAAATGCAATTTTAATATATGTTCGTTCCGCTCAGCGCTTTGTAATTAGTATAAACATTATTTTTTTGTGGCAATATATTAATGTAACTTAAGTCGACTTAAGTTAATGTAAGTGTTCTTGAACGATATGCTCCAGACGCCATCTTTTATCTCATTTTGTAAATATGGAATAACTTTGTCAGCAAGAAACACCTTTTATATATGAGATTTACATAACTGGTATTCTTACAATTTCGTTGGATTATCTGCTACATACAGGATTTATCGAATGACCACACGAAAATTAACTCTGTGACGATGCTTTCGACACACGGGTTCGTCTAGAGCTCATTAACTTTTCGAGAGCTGCTGGCAATCACACAGATTTTCAAATAATCCCACAAAGAGAAGTTTTTAGATCCGAGTGGCAAATCATCATCAGCTAGTTTTACATTCGGGAATTCGTTGTTTGACAAGACACGATAGTCATTGCCAATAAGTAAAGAGCCAAATAGTGTCCAGCTACTTGCGAATTCTCTTTCATATTCCTGCTAATAGCCAGCATATATGTATTTCGCCTTGTCCTCATTAACCATCAGACTTATGTGCATTGGCAGATTCCCTCTTGTCTGGTTTTTCTATGTCAGTTGGTCACAATGGTAAAAAATCGTGCCTGCTCGAAGTTAAAAAGGTCACAAGATAAGGGATCGCCTAGTGGAAAGATTCAGAGAGGTCCGTTCTGCTCAACAGAATATTAATTTATAAAGAATATTTGATCAATGATGGAACGGCCAGGTCTATTATGGCTTGTAAGCACCTTTCTTTAAGACAATATTCAATATTTTCACACCGACATTAAACATGGAGCACCCTGCATTTTGAAACAAAGCTTTAGCATTGGGAATTTCACCTTACTCAAGTTGAGAATTTGAGGTTATGAAAAGCTCTTTAGCAAAAAAACAAAAAAAAAATGATTGGTTTACGTCGACTTAGGCTTTTTTAACATATGCGCACACATTTCTATTCGAAGAGCGACTATCAAAAACGTACAGCTATCGTTTGCTTTCAAAGTATATAATAAATATAAATGTATATAATATTTGTTAATATATATAATATATATGCGCCAGATCGACTATATTTAATGATCATTACTACTACTATTACATTTTTCATTTGCTTTTGTTATTAAATTGGAAAAAGCCGAGCTTACAAAAAATATTCTCTACATAAATACTAAATATACTTTGGCTACAGTCTCTCTAAGTATTTGTATATACTATTTTATACATATGTACGAGTATGTATAATTGGAATGCATGTATGTATGTATTATATTTGAGCCTAGAGGCTTTTGCGGCCTTTATTTGTGTGTGTGTGTGTGTTACACAATGCGCAAGTAAAATGAATGGAAGATCGCTTGGTCATTTGATTTATCTACCACTTAATATATATATAACTAGATAGAGAGCTTAATCTAATATTTTTGTTACTTTTTGTAAGTATTTTAAGTAGCGAAAGTAATATTTTTGTAAGTAATACTATATTGCATTTTTAGGTTATGTTTATATGAAAAAAGCTCCGCTTTGATTGGCATGCAAGTAAGCTACTATTTTAAGCTAAATTTATGTATATGTGTGCGTGTGTTTGTATTTCGCTTTAAAATCGATGCTTTAATTATTTTTATTCACTTCTTTATTGTTTTTGTTGTATATACTCAGTAATATTATTGTTGCTATTGTGTTGGTTGCGTTGGCTTCGTGTTGGTTTTTGTATTCGTACTTTTTAGGCAATTGATATCGGTAGTACATATGTATTATTAAAATGCAGAGAGCAAAAAGGAACTATGATGCTTGATAAATAGTGTGCGAGAATAAAGCTACAATGTTTTTAATTTTCGATTTTCGATTTTATTTGCTTTTTGTTTTGCTTATAATGATTTGCAAGTGAATTATTTATGAGTTTGAAGCGTGACTTGGAAAAAGGTTGTGCTTTAAGAAATGTGGTAATACTTATATACCGTTACGGCAAAACCTATGAAGAAGATGTGGTTAAGAGTCCTTCCCACGACAGTCGGGTCTAAGTAACCGAATACGGATTTTTAGCCGGAAAAGGGTTGCCAATGCGACTGCAGGAATGTTTTGTGCCGCTACAACAACAACTGATGGTTAAGAAGGAAGATAGAATAGAAAAGAAAATAACTGAGGCTTTGCACTACGACCTATAGTCTATTGCTTCCTCTTCTATATCCCATTTGGTCACAAAGGTCTAGCACTCTGAACAATTCCAGGAGCGTGCTGGACATGACTGAGGTGATGTGATCCCTGTCCACGTAGATGGAAAAACCGGCAGTTTGCGCAAGAGACGCTCTTGTTGGACAAGTGCTTCCTGAGGCTGCAGTGCCCTGTAAGAGGGAGGATAGAAGGTGGAGTCTACTGTGACGCTCTCTATCAACTTAAATTTCCGGTTACCAGTCTAAGTGCCTTTCAAGCGGAAGTAGCTGGCATTAAGATAGCGGTATATATGCGAGCGTTTCAAACAAGTCAAGAAGTGCATAATCTTATTAGTAAAAGCTTCACACTTTTTTCTTGCTATACTTATATTGGTGCCTGGTCACAGCGAAATCCCCGGAAATTGCAATGCTGATGAGCTTGTTAGAGAACAAGCTCCGATTGGAAGGAAATCGGTTTTTTGATGCCCTCTTGCGTTCCAGCTCAGCATACGCTGGTAAACAAGCAGAACTTGTACGTTTGAGAGTTCATTTCTGGCCTAAAGTGAGCCAAAAGAGGTTTTGACTGAACACTGACCAGTATGTTCACTCCCGGTGAGGTTTTGTCAGACGCTTTTTATCAAACCTGTATGGAGTAGGCCAGTTGGAATCTATTTTCCTCTATTTTGTCAAACTAACCTAACAAACTGGCTGGGATTGATATTAACCGCCTTAATAAATTTGTGGTTACTTCAAAAGGCATCGTCTATCTATGTTTTTGGGTAACACAAAGGACGAATTTATATATTTCCAAGCGAGCTATATCGATACCTAAGCTAACCTATATACCGTTACCATTACTGGATATTATTGGTCGGTCTTAAGGTGTTCGGGAAGAAAATTTGCAAAAACTTATTAAAATATGAATTTTTTGAGCAGTGGATTTTTTTATTTAGCGGAGTAAGACATTGAGTGTGCTACCGACTATAGCGATCTTCCAACTTTGTTATACCACTTTTTTAGAAGTAGAGTCTTTCTCAGCTATTAGCTATAGAAAAAATGTAAATGAAAAACTTGTAGGAAATTTTATTTGCTACAAAAAAGGTCAGAGCTATCACTAATACTTTTCGAGATATTCGGCTTTTTAAGTAAGGCTATAGATATTACATATAAAAAATCTCTGAAAACTCCATACAGGCTTTTGCCTTCGGACTTTTTTGTAGCAAATAAAATTTCCTGCAAGTTCGTCATTTACATTTTTTTATAGCTCTTGTCATTTTCGAGATAAATTAAAAAAAAATCGGTTTTTATGGAAAAATCAGGTTTAGAGCCTCGTACTACCTCGCCGGTGTGAGTTTCGACTTTGTCGCAATGGAAACTTTTGTAGAGTGTTTAATTCTGAGGAATATGTGTCTAAAGTCAAAGCGATGCAATAAAATGCCTCTGATCTATAGAAATTTAAAGATAAAAAGTCACGATTTTCGTGTATTTTCAATGGAAAATTTTTACATGCCTCGGTCAAGTCCTTAATGTTAATATTAAGGTCTATAATTTGTAGAGAATTTTTGTTAGGGTATTTCCAAAGAAATTTCATGAAGGGATTGAAAAAAATGAATAGTTAAAAAAAGCCCTAATGTATATGATATCTTGATATATACAATAGTCTTCCTTGAAATTGTTAAAGTGTCTAATATCCGCCCTCAACCGAAGTTTTTGAACTTTTTTACTTGTTTAATTTAGCAAAAACTTTTTGGCTTTGCGTTAATTCGAAAATAGATCTTAGAGCACAGCCTTTCTTCGATCATGCTTAGATACAACTTTAGATCGGTTTGAAGACAAATTTTGAAGAATTTTGTCAAAAAAATATTTATATGAGTTCAAATTAGATCCGTGATCGGCATATTTTGATCAAATGTTCTACCCTAATGTTCAAAAACTCAGATATTTGCATATTAAATCGATCTACATAGTTGTATATCACATAAATTATATAATACATCTATTCATTTGCTGAGATGTTGATTTCATTTTTTATTTGGTGCGTGAAGTAATGATTTTTCGCGCTTGCAAGTAAACGTATCTTTTTATGCTAGTATTATAAATACCTATGGTATGTCAATATGTATGAAACGCTTACGCTAATGATCTACGATTTGTATGTATGTAATTCGTATGTGTAAACTACGAGATTGCAAAGTTCGTTTATAAAGTTTTGAAGCAAAAATTGTGCATTTCCGACGATCATTAAACAAACGAGTACCTAACTACTCGCTCGTTATCACTTACGAGTACATACTAAGTATGTAAATTTGGCTAACAACAGCATAGTTGATACCACTTTTATATGAATGTATTCGTACATATGTATATACATACATACATATATCGTAAATATTTTCGACGAATATCGTAATTTTTTCGACCATATCGTAATTTTTTTGTCGAAGATCGTATGTCTTCTGACAATATCGTAAATACTAACTTCGTTCAACGCTTTTGAAGCGCTTGTAATATTACTTCCGCCCGCTATATACATCGACTTGCCCTCATAAGACGCTTGTGTGTATCCGCTTTAGGGCCAAGCGAAATTGATGCCGGTCATTTGGTAAAATTTGTTGTTGAACGGTCGATAGAATTCGCGCAAACGTTCGATGGCAGCTTCCTCTATGTGCGGATGATTGCGTCCTTTCGTCTTGCCCAAACAATGTGGCGTGGAACGCGCTTCCGACTTGAATAGACAGGGGAAACCTTTGGTGGCGTTAAAGTAAAAATGTTTCTCAGTCACGACGCGTTTGAGACCCAAGAAGTCTTGTACACGTCCAATCTCATAGGCAGGATCCATAATAAGCCGTTCGCCGCTTATGAAGAGCAATTGCGAGAGCGGAAAGTATTTCAACCACTTCTCCAGATAACGCGAGTATACACCTATTTTGACCGGTCCCCAAGCGGTGTCCACTACCGCGAACGAGCCGTTGACGAAGGCTAAATCTTCGAAACGTTTCATATCCGATTTCTTGCTGGCCGCTTGCGTATAGTCGGATATGGCTCGTGTCACAGGATCGCGCACAACAATTAACAGCCTATAGGAAAGAAAAGTAATGTGTAGATTTTGGAATTTACTGAATTTAATAAGAAGCAAAACAAAGTTTCCAAAGTAATGACTCATAGTTATTTAAGTAGTTTTGTCCATTCAATTGAATTTTGGATGGTCAAGCCAATAATAAACTTAATAGGTAAGTCACTCATTATTCCCATCCTGTTGATGAGTCGACGTTACGAGTTTTCGGGAGAAAGGTTCTGCGGAAGATTTTTGGTTCTTTGCGCATTGGCAACGGTGAGTATCGCATTCGATGGAACGATGAGCTGTACGAGATATACGACGACGTTGACATAGTTCAGCGAATTAGGAGAAAGCAGCTACGCTTGCTAGATCATGTTGTCCGAATGGATGAAAACACTCTAGTTCTGATAGTATTCAAAGCAGTGGCCGCCGGATAAAGCAGAGAAAGAGGAAGACCTTCACTCCGTGTTAATTGTCGCCAAAAAGCGAAAAGAAAGAATGAGTGGCGCTGTTGTAAACTCGACTATAACAGCGTAAGCGCTGTCTACGACAATGAAGAAGAAGAAGCGGGAACCGCATTAACCTAATTGTCGCCAAAAAGCGAAAAGAAAGAATGAGTGGCGCTGTTGTAAACTCGACTATAACAGCGTAAGCGCTGTCTACGACAATGAAGAAGAAGAAGCGGGAACCGCATTAACTCGCCCTGAAAGTACAAGAGGCCCTTGATAGTTTAGGGTATATGATGAGCTTTTTGTCAAAAAAGGAATATTTTGAAAGAGGCTTCGTAGGGATTCTGATATAAGATATCAATAGCCGATTAGTTTTCGAACAACTTTATAGGTTTCGCCGATGTATCAAGGTCGTCCAAAAGAGATCGAAATGACAATTTTCTTTTTTCTATATTTCAGATAAAGGAGAATTATGATTTCTAAGAAACATTTTTCAACGTTTGAAGATATTTTCAATAATTCCCTATCTGACGGATCACGGATCTAGAGTTAGATAGCTAAAATCATGCAGAAAGAAAAGTAGTTATCTGGTATGAACGGAATTTGAAAAAATTTTGTGACTGAATGATAGGACTGTATTTTAAGAGTGTAAATGACTTATTCTTTGTATTAAAACACACTTGGCTCTTCATTCTGTGGCCTGTCATTTTGTAGAATCGTTTGGTGGTGGCGCTCGCCCTTCTCTTTACTGAATTTTTAAGGAGGCAAGTCTTTACCACTAAGTTGCTAAACAGAATAAGTCTAGCCTTAGCTGTGGTTAATAATGGTTCTCTTCCCATTTTATCTTAAAATATAGTGCTAGATATTAGCATACGCACCTCAAGCCGTCACCTAACAAAGGTATGTTGCTACTTTGAGAAGCTGACGTGAGTACAGTATTTGAGGTTATGTTAGAAATAAGATTCTCAAATAAAATAATACAGTCGATCTAATCTGTTATATTATAATTTTGTTTCGCCGCGCCTTTAACTCACTTTGTCGCCGCATTCATTTGATGCACCCGCTGCGGCACCTCTTTTGTCACAAAATAGCTCGGCGTCTTCTCCATTGTTATTTGACCCTCAATGGTGTAGGGCATGTGGTGGCGATACCAGCGCAGACCACGCTGATAGTGACGATCAAAAAAATGCACCTCACAGCCGGCGGCGCGTACATCCGGATGCAGACGTATGAATTCAAGTAGCGCGCGTGTGCCGCTCTTCTTCACGCCAATGATGAGCGTGTCGGGCAGATGACGCGACGGATGCAAACCTTGTTGACGTAGGAAACGATATTTCGGTGAACCGTCAGCAGCTTCCTGTGGCGGATTGCTTGCATTGTTGTTGTTGTTGTTGGTGTTGTTATTTGAACCACTTAACGTCGCAATATGTACAACGGATGAACCGTGATTTCTTAAGCTTAAAGCTTCCTGTGTATGTTTCGATGCCACACCGACGACACTAACGCTGTCATTTGAAGTATCTAGCTTCGTGGGTGGCGGTGTTGTAGTAGTAACGGTGAGCTCGTCATCGGTAAAAAGTAGGCCGCGAAATGGATTCTGTGAGATGTAAATTTTTGTTAGTTATTAGTCAATATAAGTTGATTTGAGGAGAGCCTTAACTTGCTTATAACATTTGTAACGTAAAGGGTGGCTCATAAATTGTAGCTTCACGAAATTTGACAAGGATCCAGAGTAATGCTACAACCACCGATGAAATTGTTTAGATCGGACCACTATAGCACATAGTTGCAATACAAGCTGAACAATTGGAAACAAGTCCTTGTATGGAAAACATTTTATTTGACTATGTATCTTCTTAAAATTTGGCATGGATTATTATCCAGTCCGAAGAAATTGTTCATTTCGGATCACTATAGGATATACATAGCTGAATAGGATACAAAACTGACCGATCAAAATTGAAATAAAGTTCTTGTATGGATTCTTTTGTATTTACTACTATGTATGAGCAAAAAATAGTAAAACTTTGTTCATAATTTTAAAATTCTTAATTTGTTCTTCAAAGTGTATGTCGTCCCTCTCAAAGTAGTCCCACTTGGCACCAATATTTTTTTCAATCCTCGAATAATCCTTCCGCAATAGCTTTAATTTTGTTTGACTCAAATATAGCGCTACAAAAGTTTTTTCAAATAGAGCAAAAACGGTGCAGGATATCGGTGAAATTTTGTATTCCTCGGAAAGTACATATGAGGCTAGTAATTCACTCGCTGAACCCAATTTTCGACGGTTTTCCAGCTTAAATCGGCCGATACTGGTGCTATTTTACGTTCGATATTCATACGAAGTTCATCAATCGTCGCTGGCTTGTTGGCATAGACTATAGAGTTGATGTAGCCCCCAGGAAATAGTCTTACGGCGACAAATCGCACGACCGAGGCAGTCCATTGACTGGGCCATTCAGCCAGAAATGAAACTCATCGCTGAAGACGATGTTTCGATGAAAATCCGGATCCTTATCAAGCTCAGCTCAATTCACGAACATACGACGATTCTGGTGGTCAAGCGGCTTCACTTCTTGCGTCAATTTGATCTTGTAAGAATGGAGGCTTTTCAAAAAAATCGCCACAACGACGTCAAAGAGAGCCCAACGCTTGAGATCGACGTGTGAAGGACTGACATGGGTCTTCCTCAATTGATGCGCTAGTGGCAGCAAGCCGGCAACATTTTGTACTGTGCCTGTGGATTGAAATTTTTCCACTTTTTCCTCGCACAATCGTTGATCTGACAGGACGATTATGACGACCATAAATTGGACTTAGCGCTCTTAAAGTTGAGGCCACTGACTCCGATTAATACATTTTAATAATTTCCACTCGTTGTTGGATCGTATATCTTTCCATGACGATTTCGGCAAACCTTACTGAAGGGAAACGTCAAAGGAACGGGAAAATATATGACATCGTTTGTTGTCCTTATTGGTCTATTTTTGTAACGTCCTATAGAAAAAACCCGTTAATATGTTAATAACTTGTCGACAGTTTCCTTGAGGCCGGTCGGAAGGAATTCGGAGTGCACCACATCTCGATAATCGTAGAAAACTGTCAACATAACCTTGATTTTGGACCTTCTTTGAAGGCTTTGGCTCACCTTTGCCACGATATTTAGCCGATGGATTGTCTGTATCCAAAACTTATCGCCAGTAATAATACGTTTTATGACATCTGGTAATCGGAAAGCATTGTTTCACAGACGTTAACGTGACGCTGTTTCTAAAAAAATTTAGTGATTTTGGAACTAATCGTGCCTTTACTTTTCTTAGACCCAAATGATCTTTCAAAATGGTTTTCAATAATCCTACCGATATTTCAACGATTTTAGTAAGATCCCTGGCTGTTTATCGCCGAATGCACTTTATGCAAATCAGGGAGACAAGCGTAAGTTCTAATGATTATTTTGATAGGACATTTGGCACGGGTACACTGACAGTCAAACCAAACAAAAAAAAATATTTTCGATATTTAAAGTAAAAAGTCTTACTATCTTTTGCCCACTATGGTATGAAGAGTATTTAGCTGCGGTGCAACCGAAGTTTACGTTCTTTCTTGTTACACGTTTAAAAGCCGGTCACTATATGAACCACCCTTATGTGTGTGTAGCATCTGCAGCATAATTTGCTTACAGCCGATTTAATGTAAGACATCTCCTTGGTGTGCAAAATAATATCAAATCTATAACGCTAACCACGCACCTTTTGGAATGTCCGACTAATGCTTGTTAATAGGCACGAATTGAATGTATATGATACATATATTAGGGATATGCAAATTAGCAGCGTTATCGCCAAACTGCGATTACTGAGATTGTTGAACCAGTTCATGACAAACATACTGCTGCGGCGCTGCCCTCGTTGCTCGTTTTCTCCATCCAAATCACACAAAATGCACAAATTCGGTCGACTTGACGATATTAATAGCGCTCCGAACAACTACCATTATAAGTACACACATCACAACTTGTTCAACTTAACTATGGCCACTACATTTTGCTAAAAATCACTGATTTTCTGATTTTCGACAGTCACTACATTGCTGTGTGTTGCTAGAATAATTGCACAATTGCACTAATTTGACGAAGAGGAAAATTTCCAAAATTTCCTGCAACGATTTCCCAGCGAAAAGGGTTGATTTCGCACAGCTCGGCTTGATTGTGTGTGATGGTGTGTGTGTGTGGGTGATTGAGCGTTAAGGCGAATGAGGGCAATTTACAAATACCTATCCATATACATATATAGAAGTATATGTGTCGATAAGAAATCAAGTCAAACATTTCTATAACGTTTGTATGTGTGTGTGTTGGTGTGGGCGCAATAAATGTCAAATATCCGCCATGAAAGTGGCGAGGAAGGTTTGCTTGCCTTCCAAACTTCACGCATTTCGCCAAATGATAAAGACGAATGACGCACAAAAACAGAGCATGAAAAGCAGAGCAGCAGCATACATAAACAGAAGCCGCTACAAAAGCGCTCCAAAAGTAAATGTCAAAAAGGATAACTGACAGCTCGCTTTATTGGTAGAACGCCGCTGCCGTTGGGGGTTGTTTATTGGCAGCGAAAAAGAGCGCTTGCTGAAAGCTAGCAAAGCAGCAAGCATTTTTCCACACCGCATCCACATTAACATACCATTCAGGTACTACTTTACGCACTGTACGATAACCGTTTACGTCGAAGTTCGACGAAAATGCGCTCTCGCTGTGCCGAAGTGCGCCCCTGCTGCGCGAAGTTGGCGGCTTATTGCCGTAAACATTTGCAGCGGATGTTGAAGGGTGAAATGCTGTTATCAACCCTGCGAGCGTTCGTGCCGGCAGTTTCATTCATGAAATTCGGCGTCTTTGCCGAATTATTTGTACTTGCGCAGTTCGTATTCCATTCGGAGCAAATCGCTGCTGGCTCGTGATTATACGGAGCGTATGAGTTATTACTTTGGCTAACTGAAAGTTGATTGCACAGTGTGTTTGTAACATAATACCAAAACTCGGTATGACTGGAAGATATTTGCGAGCTGCTTAATTCAACTAGACTACCGATAAGAGCGGTCTGTTGTATCTGTTTTGAAATTTAGCGTACTCTTGAATTCACGGTCTTCAATAAAGCATCCAAGTTGTTGAATACTATATTTTCGCATAACTATTGTCCGTTCCGAAGAAAGTTGACATTAGATGAGATATAAACCCTTATCATTCCTTCATTACTTTAAAGCATGGCACATTTTTCGACTGTTAGCGAGAAGTATATTATAAGTTAGTTCATTACACCAACGTGGACAGATTTTTTTTTTAATTTTGGTAATGCGAGGGTTACTGCTTTGCTGTTTTTTCTTCTTTTTGTTTGGCGTAGACATCGCTTACGCGGTTATAGTTGAGTTTACAATAGCGCGCCAGTCGTTCTACGTTTTTGCTGTCTGGAGCCAATTGAAGATTCCAAGTGTAGCCAGGTCCTTCTCTACCTAGTCTTTCCAACGGAGTGAAGGTCTTCCTCTTCCTCTGCTTCCTGCGGCGGGTACTGTGTCAAATGCTTTTAGAGCAGTGTCTCGATTCGCTGAACTAAGTCAATGTCACCGTACATCTCGTACAGATCATCATTTAATCGACAGCGGTTTTAGCGCTTGCAAATTCGCAAATGACCATAAATAGTACGCAGAACATTTCTCTCGAAAACTCGCAACGCCGACCATCCTTCCTTTGCGTAAGGAACCCAGCTGAAGCATGAACGTCTTCATTGAAATCGGTAAAATCTCAAATATCTTCCATATTGAGAACCATTGTGTCAATTTATTTTATTATGGTGTATGTTTAATTTGATTTCATTCAACCATCACGATGTCTAAAATTACAGATAGGGTTCTGTTACTCATTTTCAATTGGAGAAAGATTTTGGCGAGACCTAGCAGATTTTATAAATTTATCCGATTATCTGAATTCTGGTCGTTCTGAGCTTTGGATATGTGGTTTCAAAACTATCTTCCTCGGCCAATCCATAGTTCATCCAAAGTATAGGCAGGATTTCGTCACTTTCTCTTGAAATAGAGTATATATTTTTTACGCTTGGTATTTGAATTTCTTCATTTTGGGTTTTTTGCTTTCTGTGTTATTTAGTTCGGTTCAATTCTTGCACAAGAAATACCAAGAAATTCTAATGAGATTAATTTTTCGCTGGAAATTTAATTTATTCTCACGAATGATAATTATCTGCGCTTCTGCTTCGACTTCCCGCCTCCTTGTTTCGGCTGACCTCTCGCGCCGTCGACTTTCTTACGCTGGTTTGGTAATGTTGACGTGCGATTTTCGATATCGACATGTAGCTGTTTATTTGTGGTCTAGGGGTTACCATCGCTCATAACACTTAGCCAGAATACCCGCATAATCCTTCGAACACATCGGTTAAGGAAAGATTGAAGCGTTAGTGAAACACTCGCAGTAATGTTTTACGATTTAAGTTACAAAATACTATCTGTAACCTTACTTGAGTTGGAGCTTCAATATTAATATAATTTTTGTAACGATTGGTTCGACTGTGCTTGTGCCAGAACTGAAGCCGCTCGACCTTCCCAAACGATATGTCTTCACTCTATGAAGTCTTGAAAAGTTCCAGGAAGATCCGACGTTCTCAAGCCAAATGTTTTGTTCAGCAATGAGGTCCATTTCTGGCTCAATGAGTATGTAAAGAAGCCAAATTGTCGCATTTGGGACAAAGACATTTCATAAAAAACAACGGTTTTGTATGGTTTGTGGACCGGTGGTAATCATCGGTCCATCTTTCTTCAAAAATGATGTCGGTGAGATCGTAACCATCAAGGGCGACCGTTATCGCGCCATAATAACCGACTATTTGATGCCTGAAATTGAAGCTCGTGATCTCGGCGAAATGTGATTTCAACTAGATGACGCCACTTCCCATACATTGCATTAATCAATGGATTTATTGAGAGAACCGATCATTTCAACTTTTGGGTCTGTGTGTGGATCGTGTGATATCACATCGTTAAACTTTTTCCTGTTGGGATATGTAGAGTCTAAAGTCTATGCGGACAATTCCGCTTCGATTCACGCCTTGAAGCAAAGCATCGTACGTGTCATTCGCCAGTAACCAGTCGAAATGCTCGAACGCGTAATCGAAAATTGAACTCATACGTAGCCGCGGCCAACATTTGAAAGATATCATATTAAAAAATTAAAAGCCAAAGAATGTTCTTTCGAATAATAATAAACATTTCCCATTAAATTTGAAGTTTCGGTGTTTTTTCTTTAAGAAAGCAGGGAACTTCGAAATAGATCACTTTTTATAAAGAACCATTTGGTGTGAAGTAAAACTCTCACATAACTCTCCAATCACATTATTGTCTCTAATCAAAGATAACTTCTGTGGCACAACACTTTTTATCTCAACGCCTAAGATACCTAGCAATTTGAAGAGTGTGTCATCGATGCAAGAATGCGGAGATAGCGTAGTAAATCAAACGTTTCGAAAGCCTACAAGCGCGCAGATATAAAAATAGAACAAAGTGATCAGTTATTATAGTATTCTCACACCGAAATGTACCATTTTCCAGATATTTTTGGTAAACTAGAACAGAAAGTTTGTGTCTATATTTTCATAAGCAATTTTATTTTCAGTTTTCCTGTGCTTATTCGCGAGTGGCTGCTTCTTCGGCTATTACTGCAAGCATGCCTACGTCTACGACAATCTGTGGGTGCATTGGCACGCCATACTAGGTGGCGTTGTAGCTGTGGCCTTGGCGGGCGGCTTAACTTTGCGCAAATATTTAAAACGCCAGCAGAGTTATGATCACTTCTATGTGATTTTCTACGGTCTGATATGCTACCTTATCAGTTGTTGCTTCATGCTGACGGGCAACTTAAGTACGTTGCTTACAAAAGAACAAAAACAAAGCGCCGCTTCTATTAATATGCTCAATACTATATTATTTGCAGATATTTGCTTTTACTTCGGCTTCATCGGCATTGGCACTACGCTCATTCCCTGCTACAGCTACATCAGTTTGCGCAGTTCGTCGCGTGGCCTGCGCCCGGCGCGCATAGCATTTGGGAATGCACTGCACTTCGCCGGCTTCACGGTGGGCTTTAGCGTATTCAACGAGTTCGAACCGATCTATTGCGGTTGGATCTATTTGGTCATTTCGCTCTTCATGCTCGCCGGTGTCGTTGTGAACGAGGTGCTCCAACATTTGGGTGTGCACAATTATAAGGTATCCTTCGATCTGGCTTTCAATCTGCTGAATGAGGAGAAACTTGTGTTTCTGCCGAACAAATCGATCTATGCGCTATTTGTGGGTCGTGATGACTACTATGTGCAGCGCAATCGTCAATGGTGGGTTGTGGGCGTGGCTGCCGTGTTGATGTTGGAGCGTGCGCTGCTATACTCAGCGTCGTACCTGCAGCTGGCTTGGAGCTCCACTTTTGCATATATGGCAACGCAGTATTTGTACGGTCCATACGTGCTCTACACGTTCGGTTGTGCGTTGGGTAGCGCCTTGATGGCACGTTACAAGCCGAAATTGTTGTACCTAATGTTTGGCGTTATCAAAATTACGGCGCTCTCTGCGTTGCTGGGTGTTTATGACGAAAATGCCACAGAGCAATGTTTCTACTTTCTGTGCTTCTACTATACCTGCATCGGCGTGTATTCTAGCGTGGTTTTCCAACTAGTGCTCGAATGTACGCCTTTGCTCTACACCGAATTGGCGCTCGCTGTAGCTTACGTTATAGAACTGCTCGTCTTGGAAGTCTTAAAGTACGAAACGTTGGCAGATGACAATTGGCAAGAGTTGCTGGGAATCGGTATATTCAATATACTTTTAACTGCAGCCTGCATTGGACTTGTATGTATTTTTGTGCCGCGCTCACGTGGTCTCATTGAAATGCGTAATAAACTGATGGGTGTGAGACGGCGCCGACCTTCGACGCCACCACAAACCAAGCTATGGAATACGAATTATTTTGTGTACCACGATCTACAACCGGACGATGTGCGTTGCGTGAAGTTAGATGGCAATCGTGTATTTCAGCAGTACCCGAAAGAATCAGTGGCGAGCGAGGAGCCGCCTAAGATAGGTGAGCGCCTTGCAAGTATTTGTTCAGGGAAGAAAAGTTTCTATTGAGGAAAATCCGGAAAGCCCTCCGCGCAAGTTTCAAAATTTTCAAATGCGATTGATACAAAAATCTAAGACATAATAAATTTAAATAAAAATTTACCAAAAAAAGAATTTTAGCTTCCAATTTTGTCGAGTTTTCAAGTATTTTTATAATTGCTTTATTGGATGAGTGTACTAGTCTAGATTTTATGTTCAGTTAGAAGTTAGAGTGTGAGCGCGATCGGAGAACTGCTCCATGAACATCGCTAAAGAGCAGTTTTGCGATAATTTCGATTATGCAGTTTTTATCGAAGGGTTCATAACTCAATGAAACTGAAGAATTATGGTTAATGAAGATGAACTAAAACCGAAAACGAGTTCGTCATGTTACTTACTCATTTAGTTTCATGTGAGTTTTTCTTTCCATAACGGCAGACAAACTTGTTGAGAAATTAAATCCGGGGAAGTTGAAAAAAAGTTAGATCTGTTCAAAAGTTAGTGAAAATAATTAAGAAATTCGCTATATTTGAAATTTTTGGAAAAAAGGGAAGAACGCCACAAGAGCCACAATTGAAATTTGTGAAGTTTACGGAGACAACGCTGTACCAGTTCGTGTAGCACAACAATGGTTCGCTCGTTTTCGTTCCGGAAATTTCGATGTAAAAGATGCACCTCGTTGAAAAAGTCGACGAAATTATGGAAAAGATTGAGCAAGACCGTCACATAAGCAGCCACGACATCGCTAAGGAACTTAATATTCATCACCAAACAATTTTGAAACATTTGAAAAAGGCTGGCTACAAAAAAAAACTCGATATTTGGGTACCACGTGAATTGCCTGTGAAAGATTTAATGGACCGAATTAACATTTGCGATTCCTTGTTAAAACGAAATGAATTCGAACCATTTCTGAAGCGCATGTTAACAGGAGACGAAAAGTGGATCAAACGCGACAATAATGTGCGAAAAAGATCATGGTTCAAGCGTGGTGAAGCTCAACAAATGGTCGCAAAGCCAGGATTCACGCCTAGAAAGGTTATGCTAAGTGTTTGGTGGGATTGGAAAGGAATCATCCACTATGAGCTGGTCGAACGATTGATTCTATATTTACAGTCAACAACTGAGAAGATTGAAGCAAGCTATCGAAAAAAAAACTGCCAGAACTGATCAACAGAAAGGACTTCGTCTTCCATCAGGACAAGGCTAGATCACACACATCTTTGATGACTCGGCAAAATGGGCGAGCTTGGCTGGGAAGTTTTGATGCATCCACCATATAGCCCTGACCTTGCACCATCGGACTACCATTTATTTCGGTCAATGCAGAACTCTCTTAATGGAGTAAAGTTGGCTTCAAGAGAAGCCGGTGAAAATTACTTGTCGCAGTTTTCGCCGAGAAAACAGAAAAGTTTTACACTGATGAAATAATGTCTCTAGCGGAAAAATGGCAAAAAGTGGTCAACCAAAATGGTACTTATTTGATTCATTAAAATTCATTGTAAATAAAAAAAAAATAAGTTGAAGTTTTATTCGAAATACGAAAAGACTTTTTCGACTATCAAATACTTTCAATAACATTTTTTTGAGTACATCGTGGTAATCATTACTTGCATCTTTCTTGTAAATTTATAAAAATGTACCATTAACACATACATTTATCAGCCAAAAAATATTAGAACACATTTCAGAAGTCATAAAAGTCAGTTCTTCGAACTTGTCAATGGTAATACGTTTACTTCTACACTCATTTCTCAAAATCTTACATCCTGATATCACCTCATGCCGTGACCTGTTCCGGAATTTGATTTTAACAACGGTTTCGAGGATTGGAAAAAAAATCTTTGTCACAAGTGAGTTGGGACCAAGGACGATTACTTTGAGGGGGACGGCATAGATTTGGAGTAATAAATTAAGAATTTTAAAATTATGAACAAAGTCTTACTATTTTTTGCTCATAGTAGTATAACTACAAGTAGTAAAACTATGAATATTGAATGTCGCTCCCACTTTACCTCTACTCTAATAAGGTTGGAATTTCCTTTCGAACAACTATGGCTATGAACGTTTTTGCAGGTGCAGAACGATTACAGATACAACAAAATTTATGTAAAAAATATCATTTTTGTTTGTGGTATCTCTGCATATATGTAGTAACAACTGGATTGTGATTCTCGGGCAACATCACTGCTACTTCGATGTTAAGAAGGTTATAACGATTAGATATAAGAGCGATAGATATAGGGATTTCGCTAATTATTGATGAGTGTACATACGCATCCAACTCCTTAGAAGCATTATGTGCATACTAGGTGTGTTCAAAAAATAACGGGAGTTTTTGTTTTCTGAAATAAATATTTATTTATTCGTCTTCAAAATAGTCCCCATGCACTTATGCCAGTGTTTATTACAATTCGAAAAACTTCTCAAACACGATTTTTGGTGTAGGGAAAATATGGAATATTATACTATATACGGGGTATTCCATACCAAATCGACCACTTTTGAATCCGACCCCTTTAGATTTTGCTGAAACTTATCCATCCTTTTCTACCCTTTGAAAAAAATTTTTGAGAATTTTTTCAAAATTTTTTGTCCAACTTCAAAAAAGTTATGAATTTTAAATATAAAAAAAATCGGCCCACTCCGGAATTAGCAGGGATAGTTGTCAAATTAATTGAAGTTTTTTTGAGGAAAAAAAAATTAAAAAAAAATGGCGAACTTCCAAAAAAATTGTCAAATTTTCAAAAATGAAAAAAATAAAAAAAATCGGCCCACTCCGGGATTAGCAGGGATAGTTGTTAAATTAATTGAAGTTTTTTTCGAGAAAAAAAAAAAAATGGCGAACTTACAAAAAACAATGACGATTTTACTTAAAAAACAGATTATTTTATATAATTGATGGTGTTAAATTTTTTTTCGTGTATATTTTCGAAAAGTTCATTCAAAAGCAAAAAATTAAAAAAAAGGTCCCCAAAAGTCAATTTCTTCAAAAGTGGCTATTTGAAAATTAAAAAGCCATTTTTTTGAAAAATTCATAACTTTTTTGATGTTGGACAAAAAATTTTGAAAAAAATCTCAAAAATGTTTTTCAAAGGGTAGAAAAGGATGGATAAGTTTCAGCAAAATCTAAAGGGGTTGGGTTCAAAAGTGGTCGATTTGGTATGGAATACCCCATACATTCATATGTATATGGAAAAACCGCCATCATATCATTCACGAATATTTGGGTATGAGAACGTTCTTTGCAAAGTGGATGTCGCGCGAGTTCAATACTAATTACGTTCTGGCAAAAAACGACGAGGTGATGATTCTGAGCAGTGAGTGAGATGTTCAAGCGTAATAAAAACGAGTTTTTGCAGTGATATGTGTCAATGGATAAAACACGGCTACTCTATTTCACCCCGAAGTCCAATCGACCGTCATCTGAGTGGATTGTAAACGATGAACCCACACCAAAGAGTGGAAAAACAGCAAGATTATGCATTTTGGGATGCGCATGGAGTAATTTTTACTGAATACCTTGGAAAAGGAAGGACCGTCAACAGCAACTATTACATGGCGTTATTATACCCTTTGTAGGACAAAATCGCCGAAAACGGCGACATTGGAAGAAAAAGAAAGTGCTGTTACACCAAGCCAAAGCACCGTGTCACAAGTCATGGCAAAAATTGCTTCCTCATCCACCGCATTCTTCAGAAATGGCCGCTAGCGACTATTTCCTGCTCACAAATCTCAAAATAATGTTCGCTGGGAAGAAATTTTCGTCGGATGAAGTGGTCTATTTTCAAGCAAAGGACAAATCGTACTACAAAAATGATATCGAAAAGTTGGAGAGTCGCTATAATCAGTGTATCACCCTGAACTATATTGAAAAAAAAAAACCGAATTTTGCAAACAAAATGTTTTTCACTATGGTAAGCCAGTCAGTGCTGCGCAATCATTAAACATGGAATACGGGTTCTAAAATATTCACAACTTCGAAACGAAGTCTTCGACACAAGGAATATATACCAACTCCAAGAGTATGAGATCGGGAAGGTTTTATAGACAATATAACCAAAACCCATTATGTTCGCAAAATTTATACGAATGGATAACAGAAGTTCCTCGTCCTCGATGGAAATCAGTATTGACAACAGATTTTTAAAGTCAACAAAAGGGTCAAGAAAAAATCATGATCATTGGGCATACTGTGTTAATTCTCTCAATTTAATTAAAATGTCTCATATACTGAAGTCACTTATCGAATGTACTACTTTTTTAAAGAAAAAACCCAGAAACTTCAAATTTAATGGGGAGTGTTTATTATCAGCCGAAAGAACATATTTAGGCTCTCTATCTCTTTCAGTGTTCAATTTTCAATGCCTCGTTCGAACATTTCGACTGGTAAATGGCGAATGACACTCTAGATATTTTGTTCCAAGGCCTGAATCGAAGCGTGTCTGCATATACTTTAGACTTTACATATCCCCATATGAAAACGTCTAACGATGTGATATCACATCACCGTGTGGGAAATGGCGCCGTCTTGTTGAAGCAAATGTCACTGAGATCACGACTTTCAATTTAAGGGATCAACTATTGGGTTACGTTCTCACCGGCATCATTTTTGAAGAAATATGTACCGATGATTCTACAGGCACACAAACCACATGAAACCATTTGTTTTTCTGGATGACATGGCAGCTCTTGAATCTCTTCTGGTTGCTCTTCGTCCCAAATGCGGTAATTTTGCTTGCTTACATACCCATTAAGCCAGAAAATCGCTCAACAAAATTTGGCTTGAAATCATCGGATTTTCTTGGTACTTTTTAAGAGCCCATAGAGCGATGTCGCCTGAGAAGTTCGAGCAGCTTCAGTTCTTGCATAAACTGTATTTGGTATGCTTTAAATTTAAGATCTCGACGTAAAGTGCTCCATGTCGTTCCCTAAGTCAGTCCGAGTTGCTGCGAACGGCGCCAAATTGACTCTCCACGGTCTTCGTGTACACCCTCAGCTTCGGCTGCTATATTTTCTTCACTGCCTGCTGAACGTGGTTTATTCGGTCGAATATTATCCAATAATGAATGCTGGGTCTCAAGATGGGTGATGGTGTTGCGAATAGTACGCTCAGTAGGCCAATTGTGTTGACCATAAATTCTTTACAGAAAGTGAATTTTCGTAACAAAGTTGAACGATTTGTACACTTTGTTCAGGCGTAAGTCTTTCCAATTAAGAAGAAAAAGAAGAAGTCTTTCCACGATGAAATGCCAAACAATACTGAACAAAAATATCATGGCTGCTTGACAGACTCACGTCTGATCTGTCAAAAGAAAAAACTAAATTTTTAAAACCTCCCTTGGATCACCCGTTATATAAATTGTATCTGCCATGCAAAATATTCTCTAAAGAAATCGCCTTGTTTTTAGGCGCTCACATTAGGTGTGCTCCCAAAATTTATCAGAGCATGGTGTGACTCTTATTCTAGGGTGTTGCTAGCAATTTTTATGAGTATAAAATATACGTTTTTGTTTTGAATATATACCTTTTATGGAAATAATTTAGATAAGCGATATGTTGTCATTTATTGGAAAATTGCAGGGCAACCCTGACAAGTTATTGTTTATTGTAATAGTGCTCCTAAATAGTTGCACGTTGCTGTATATATGAACTCTTTGATTTATAGTGTTGTCGACTTCTATTATCTGTATAAACTACCCACCCGATTACTCGTTGAAGGCACTGTACTGCCTATGCATGTGATTAATAAGTAATTCAGCTTATTTAATTTTCTTGATATTGACATTTATTATTTCTAGCAAATAATCAGTAATTTATTATATTTTTGGATAATCAAATAAATAACTGCAAATATATTAACGAATGAGTAGCATATCAACAAAAACTTTGTTTTCCAAGTTGCCAATGTTCAGCAGCTCGCCCGACGGCCCAGCGAGTATGCCAAATCGGCTACTTCATGCGCTCACACATGCTCACTAACCAATCTTATCATATCGCGTTTGGTAACGGACTTTATCAGAGAATTTTTCAAGGCAAAAACAAAAGGTTGGACACAAAAATGAGTTAGCACCGATCGGGCCCATACGCAGCGTGTTGCAACTCAGTGCGGGTCGTCAGACTGCGAGAGACAATTCATTGAAACGGCACTTGTGTAACGTGGTCATTGTCCGGGACGTCGACGATTTTTTGTAACGTTTCGACGGGGAGTTTTTAGTTACATTTACTAACTGTAATTTAGTGCGGCTATGCGTTGAACTTCAGCTACGTTTTATTTAAGTTTAATTTTTTTTCTCGATCTGCGACTGACACCCTGTATCCGAACTTGTGGAGAAGTGAGCGTGTGGAATGGCGAATAAAATTGCAAATTTGTGGGAGAATTTCGTCAACAAATTCTTCCTGTTCGCACCGACCTTTGTGGGTACGTTGCAATGAAAAGCAATGAGTAAAAGAAAGGTGGAAAAATAGTGTGAAAAAATTGGTGAAATTGCAAAAAAAACTAAAAAAAAATAATAAGTTTCCATTGCATTTTTCTAGTGTGTTTAACCTTCCTGCCATGCGGCCTCATATTCGGCTACACGATATGCTCGCTGATCGCAGAACGCAACGTCAACGCCGGGCTCATCGAGTACGGTCCAATGATATTTGGCGGTTGCACCGGCTTCGTCATTGCGCTCATCATGTTTTTGGTGAAATTCCTCAAGGGACGCATCATATTTTGGCATATTCCGATTCTGCTGTGCGCGGGCGTTAGCAATTTGCTGGCGAGCTGTTTCTACTTTGCTAATGACATGGGTAAGTTTTTCAAGGCGTCCGCTGACTCATATGAAAATTATATAAATACATATGTATATGTGTGTGATCAATTTGTGCGTAAATGTGTAGTTTATGGTGCGAGGTCTAACAATATGGAATTAGGTATAAAAGAAAAAAAGCACTTTTAGTACGGAATCGCACACACATATGTCGTTATTAAGCTACTCGTTGTACTTTTACCTAGTCAAGTATTTACAACAACGCCATTTGGCAGTTAATCTTCCGTTATCGGCACTTTTGGCTTTAATTGATTTCGACAGTTTTGCTGCTATTTCTATACTAGGGTATTTACTGAGTCTTTCTACTTACAGTAATACTATAAATTATACAATTAACCCACCTAATCTATGAATGAGAGATGACGGCTGTGCTGTTTGTCGTCGCTCAGTCAAAAAACGTGATAATAAATAGAGTGAAAATAGAGTTAAAATACGGGGAACAACTGCTTCAATATGAAAACTGCGCTGTCTTCAAGGTTGTATATACTACTGTGCCCAAAAAATAAGGTGACATTTGAATTTAAACTGCGCGCGTCGAAGGATTCTGAGAATTATTTTTGTTTTAGGTTGGTAGTGCTGTCA